>NC_087530.1:12879444-13167548 GCF_963921805.1 Phalacrocorax carbo
TCTGGCCCCACAGCGGGTCCTTCCTGCCGCACGCAGTGGCTGGCACAGCCTGCTCCCAGCACTTCCCCTGTGCTGTGTGGGCAGCGACATGACCCACGGCTGGGTGCGTGCCTCGGGGCCAGTGCATGCCCTTGGCCAGATGGGTGCTCCACAGCTGGGTGGGTGTCCTCTGGCTAAGTGGGCACCCGATGGCTGGGTGGGTGCCTTGTGGCTTGTGCATGTCCCACATCTGAGAGGGTGCCCTACCGCGAGGTGCATGCCCCATAGCAAGGTGGGTGCCCTGTGGCTGAGTGGATGTCCCATGGCTGTGTGAGTGTCCCATGGCTGGGTGGGTGCTACATGGTTGAGTATGTGCCCCATAGATGTGTGGGTGCCTCATGGCTGGGTAGGTGCCCGTGGCTTGTGCATGCCCTGTGACTGCCCCACGGCTGGGTGCTGCACATGGCTGGGTGTGTGCCCCATGCCAGGGTGGGACACTGTTGCCCAGTGCACGCTCCATGGCAGGTGCTGCCCCATGGCAGTTCCCTGCACCCCTGGGAATGGTGCACCGGGGAGGTGCAGGTGCTGCTCACAGCTCTGTCTGTGCACCCTGTCCTGTCCCCCTGTGCTTCTCCCACCACCCTCCGGACAGTCTGCAGCTCCTTGGAGAAGGTGTGTGTGGCCCCATGTGGGACTTCAGTTCCCCAGGTGCCAGGTTTGAAACCAAGACCAAATCATGGCTCCTTTCTGCCAAGTGCCTTTCCTGTCCCAGCTGCCAGTCAGAGCCTTGATGCCCTGGCTGGGCTGCACTTTTCCAAGGTACCTGTGCCCAGTTTGCCTGCCGGAGCCATAGCTGTGCAGGGGGTAAAGCTGAGCCCATGGGGCAGCTCTGCTAGCTGGCAGCTTTGTGCCAAACCACAACTCACAATCTTTTGCTGAGACCACTAATACATTATTATTACTATTATCATTAGTAGTAGTAGTCGCAATAGTAGTAGTAGTAGTATTCTCTAAAGCAGGATTGTGGGGTCCGGCTGCATGTCCCTGGCTCATGCAACTCCCTCTGAAATCACCCAGACCCATGGCAGAGCTGGTGGGGATGGAGTGGGGCACCAGCCCCAGAGCCTCAGCCTGCCACTGCTACCCAGGGCCACAGGTGACTCCCTCATGGCGGATGCTAGGAAGGAGCCAGTGCCTTGCCCAGCTGATGTGCCAGGGGTTTGAATGCCTGTCTGCGCTGGGACGCATGCAGGCAGGGCCCTGCTGTCAGCCTTGCCAAGGTGCCTCCCATCTGCCACCCGCAGCCTGGTTGAAAACAGGATGCCAGCCTGACTTTGGCTCCCACTGACTCATCTTGAAACCGTCAGCTACAGTGGCACCAGCAGCTCCTTGGTGCTGCCAAACCCCAGGCACCTGCCCTGGCCAGGATGCCAAAAGGGGAAGTAGGCATCTGTGTGTCTCGGTGGCATCTGCACAGCGGGCTGCCTCTCGTGCCCAGGTTGCAGACCTGCCCTTGAACCTTGTTCTTTTCTTACTGGCATTGCTGTCTGGGCACCAAGTATCGCCCAAAGCCCTGGCAGGGGATGAGATGGGGAAACTGAGACAGATGTAGGGAGGGTAGCCCTGAGGCATGCACCACTGTCCCTGGAGCTGGCAGGGGCACACACAGAGCTGGGAGTGGGGCCCCAAACCACTCCCTGGGAGCCCTCAAATAGCTCAAGCACCCCTGGGGTCTGCACTCCCCACTGCACCCTTGCTCCCACTGGCTGCCAGGATCCTGGGAGCAAGGATGGCTCCAGTGCTGGCAGAGAGGTGAGGAGCTGGCAGCGGCTGGGCACAGCACCATGCCACCATGCCAGGGTGTAGCAGAGCTCTGTGGTTACAGTGCCGCCCTGGGAGCCCTCGGAGGCCAACTGCAGAGGCCAACTGCTGCTCTGGGGCTGGGTGTTTTTTCCTCCCCAGCCATGTCCCCTGTTTCCTGTTATCTTTTCTCACCCCCTTTCTGCATTTCTTCCCCTGTGTGAATAAGAGCCCAGATACCAGACGCTGCACAGCCCACAGGGTACCATTCCCAGCCTGGCTTGCCCCAAACCCGCTGGCTGCAGGCAGCACTCCCTGGCTAGCTGGAGCTGCCAGCATCATCTCCGCTGCTGTCCCCATCCCCGTGCACAGCCCTGGGGACTGGGGCCACGAACATGGGGCCATTCCCCTCCATGGAGGACAGCGGGGATGGCAGCAGCCGTCATGTTTCCACTGGGGTGCAGGATGGATGGTGGAGCAGAAGGGCACTTTTCACCAGCACTTGTAGCCATCACCCCAGGGTCCTGCCCTAGGACACCCTGCCAACAGGGAATGGTGCCCCAGGGGATACTTGCAACCGATGGGCCCAGGCACCCTGACCCCCACGGCCCAGGGATGTGGCAGAGCAGTGCTGGAGGCTCAAAGCTGGGCTGGGAGCCAGGGTCAGCTCTGCCTGGGTGCGCTGGGCAGAAGCCCCCAATGCCAGGGGCCAGGCCATGGGTCCAGCCGGTAATGCCAGACAGCACCAGCACATGGCAGCAAGCTTTGTGTGGGTGGGTGCTGCCCTCTGCAGATGACCCCACACAGACAGAGAAGCTTGGCCACCCAGCAAGGAAGTCCCCTGAAAGGTGCTCAGGGCCTCAGGTCCATGGAGGAGATGGGTCGCTGGGTCCCTGGGGCTTGAGGATCACAGGTCCATGGAGGAGATGGGCCCCCAGGTCCTCGGGGCTGTGCTGCCCCATGGCATGCTGCTGAGTCTGCTGCTGGCCCCTCATGGGGTTTCATGGTCACACCAAGTGGAAGAGGAGCTGCGAAGCTCACCAAGGCCTTTGAGCCCATGTCACCCATGGCCCCACCCGTGACCCTCTCTGGTGCACCCCTCCCAGCTGGGGACCCACTCTGCTGCAGGGCAGGGTTTTCTGAGGTGTTTCTAGTGTCAGCGTGGGACAACCCATGTGTAATCCCTTGGGAGGAGCCAAGGGTGCATGCATCCCTCCTTCCCCAGGGACCAAGTAAAAGACACGGCTGGAGCAAGGTCCTGGGCTGGACAGCCTGTTGGCTGAATGCCCACAGCCTGGCTTACCTTGACACCAGATCTCTCTGGTATTTCAAAGCTGCAGAAATGCCAGCAAACCTCGGGGTCATCCCGGTGCAGCTGCCCCCAGGTTACTTGTGCCAGTGGGGTGTAGGTGGAAAGGTTCTGAGCCAGACCTGGCCACCCCCTGCCCAGCTCCTCTCAAACGCCAGGCTGCTCCACCACCTGCACGTCTGCCCGCACACCCTGTAGCCCTTTCAAAACAGCCACCCTCTCCAGGACACAGAGCTGGGGCAAGACATTGCCTCTCCACCACGTCTCCCTGGGTATCCCTCGGCACAATGTTTCACCCAGAAGTTTTTTGAATAACGGTGCTTTGTGGCAGGACAAGGGGAGCTTTTGTTAGTGCCCCAGCAGCTGTCGCAGAGCCTGCCTGAAACCAGTCACCCTTAGCAACCCCACTTGGGGCTGGGGCAATCAAACCAGTTATTCACAGCTCCTGGCTGCACTTGGCTTTGAAAGCAGCATGGCGACTAGGTGGTTAAATGTAGCTGCAGGAGAGGAAAGAGGGCGAAGGAGAGAGGTGGCTGTAGACAGCTGGGGATGAGGGAGGGACGGGTTATGAAATGAAAAGAACCAGAGGAATGGGAAGAGGGAGGGAGGGAGGGAGAGAAGGATGGGTGTATGGATGGATGAAAGCAAGGATAGAAGGAAGGATGAATGGAAGGATGAGAGCTGGCCTGATTCAGTGCTTACTGCTGTTGAGGGTATGAAGAACCAGAGGTCAGAAGTAGATTGTTGTGGTCTAACCCCAGTAGGCAGCTCAGCCCCACAAGGGCATCCTTCCCAGCCTTGCAGTCACAACTGGGCTGGGGCGACAGCTTGTTGCAGGCAGGTCGGACCCTTCCAAGAACACACATGGACACCACCTGTCTGTGGGATCAGTTGGAGAGCAGCTGCAGGCAGCCAGGCCTAAGCAGGGCAGGCAGCAGCCAGCATGCGAGGACAGCAATGCCACCATCGCATGCAGACCTCCACAGCAACAGGCTCCCCTGAGGCAAGTTTGTCCTGGAGGGGCAACGGCAGAGGAGAGGCTCGGTGGGGGTGACCCCTCCGTGTCTCTGGCTTCGAGAGGTGCAGGGGCAGCTCCTGGGGTAGCTCCTGGGGACTGAGGGGTTCTGTGACTGGGCACATTCCTGAAGCAGGAGCCCCGCTCCTGGACCAGCCACACCCAGGGAGATGAGGGTGCCGAAGCGGCCGCCCCGCGCCGTGCCCCGGGGGCTCCGTGCCGCGGTTTCCCTGGGAGGAGCAGGACCCACCAGCAGGTGCCCGTCTGGCAGCAAGTCCCCGGGGGCCCCCGCGGGACAACGGTGCCCTCCGGGGCCAGGCGGCGGGACTCCGGGCCGCCCTGGACCGCGGGGCGGGCTGGGCTGCGGGGGCACCCCGAGGCCCTGCCCCGGGCTGGGCCGGGCTGGACGGGCGGGGCCGCGGCCCTGCGGGGCCTTTAAGGGGCGGTGGGCGGGCAGGCGGCCCCAGGCTGGGGGCGGCGCTGAGTAAAGCTGGGCCGGGCTGGGCCGGGGCCGGGGCTAGGGCCGGAGCCCGAGCCCGGCCTGCTCCGCGGCCTCCGAGGCTGCTGGGGACGAAGGCGGCGGCGGCCCGGCGGGCTATGGCGGTGGGTGGCGGGTGATCCGCGGAGCCGAGTGCGGGGAGCTGCGGCGGCGAGGCTGGGCCCGGCCATGGGGTTCCTGCACCAGCTCCATCTCCTGCTCTGGAAGAACGTGACGCTGAAGCGGCGCAGCCCGGTGAGCGCGGGCGCGGGCCCGGCGGGGGGGTTGCGGCTTCCCGGCGGCCCTGGGCGAGGCCCCCGAGCGGGGGAGGCTCCGCGGGGCGGCTGCGTGGGCCGGAGGGGAGCCCGCGGGGGGGGGGGGGGGATGCGGAGCCAGCCCCCTCCCTCCCCACGGGCCGGGGTCTCCCCGGGTCCCCGCCCTCCCCACCACTGCCCCCTGCCCGCCGGTCGGGCCGTGGGGACGGGCGATGCGTGGAGGGGCGGGTGCAGGCCCGATGGTGCTGGGAGCCGCAGGGGGCGCGGAGCGTGGGTGCCGGCTGTGCACGGACTCACGGAGCGGCCGAGGAACGCCCCGCCGGCCCCGGCTGCCGGCGCGTCGCCCCCTGCCCCGGCGTGGGTCCAGCCCTGCCGTTCCCTTCGTGGGGCAGCAACAGCTGGGTCTCTCCTGCCCCGCTCCCACCCTGTGGCCGCGGGAGGAACCCGGGGCTGTGGGCTGGGCGCTGTCTTCCACCCAACCCTCTGCCCCGTGTAGCATCTCCCTCCCCTCCACTGCATATTCTCGTCTCCCAAGTGCCCCGGGTACTCGCCAGCCCTCTCCTGTCCCCCTGCGGGGTGGGAGAGCTTTCCCCAAGCCCTCGGTATCCGCAGGCTATAAATAGGTTTCCCAATCTTATGTGGGTCAGAGCCGCTTCCCCTCCGTGGGCTGGAGAGGAGCTGCTATCGCTTTCTGGGCGTGAGGATGAGGAACGGGGTTCCTGGGGGGCTGCTCCCCTCCCGGGGGTGGCAGAGGAGGCAGGATGGCACCTTCCCTGCTGGGGTCGCAAATCTGGTGTGACCCTGCCCCGGCTTCTCATGCCTGACTACTCCTGTGCAGGTTGTCCAGGAGGGAGCCCCGGGGAGGGACCCCGGCCCGGAGGGATCCCCGGCGGTGCAGGCAGGGGGATGGGTGCGTTGGGCACCGAGGAAGACGGTTATTTTTAGAGGGTGGGGGAGGGTAGCGAACTGCTGCTCCTGAGCTGGCAATGCTCTCTCCTATTCCCCCTCCCAAATATCCTGCCTGCTTTCCCTCGCCAGCAGCCTGCAAGCATCAGACCCTGCCTCTGTGCCGGTGGCCATAACACCAGGGACTGCCTGGGACAGGTGCAGGGCCAGCCCTCACCAGGCCCTCCCCTGCCAAGGGCCGCGTTGCAGGCCAGCAGCCCCTGTGCCCCTGGGATGGGCGAGGGGGATGAGGATGCTCTTCTTCGGCTGAGTCATCTCTGCTTCTTACCCTGAGCAGAGCTGCATGGCCACGGCAAGGGGCTGCCTGGTGCTGCTGTGCCATGGACCCCTGCCTGTGAGGGCAAGCCAGCTGGCATAGCTGTGCCCTGGCATCCACTGACCCTGACCTGGCTGCTATGGCTGGTGGGGTTACAGACTGAGGATGCACACATCTTCTGGGGACCCGTTTCTCCTTGACCCTTCCCAGCCCGATGGTCAGTGTGGGGTTGCAGTGCAGGAAGCTGCAGCTGTACGAGGAGGACAAGGAGCCCTGGGCCTGGCCACCCCCACAGGCAGGGACTGGCACTGGAGTGCCTGCTTGCTGCAGGCAGGGTGGCAGGGGAAGGACCAGCTCCTCCTTGCCCACCCAGCAGCGCTGTGTGTGGAGGACTAGCCATGCGCTGGGGGCAAGAGCTGTCCCCAGTGGAGCAGGTAGTCGTGGATAGATCTGGTGCAGCCCTTGGGGTAGTCATGCCCTGAGGATCTGTGTGGCCTGTATGTGTCACCTACTTTCTCATTCTGTGTGTAAGTGCCATGGTCACCTTGTACTCCACTTTTGTGCAGAGGTCATTATCCTGCCCGATCCTGGGGGAACGCTGCCCTTTCCCAGCAGCCCAGGAGCAGAGCTGCTGGTGCTGGCTGGCCAGGGCAGAATCAGGCCCCGTGCCGGAGCCCAGCCTCATTGGCCCATGCCTTGCTCTCTGTGACAGGTACACCCTGGCCACATTCAGAGCTGGATGTTTCACCAAGTGAGGCTGAGGGGACTGGGAGTAAGCATGAGACCCCTCCCCTGCTCAGGCTTCACCCTGGCGGGATCAGAGTTGGGGATTGCGGGGATTCTCCCAGCCTCACAGAGGGAGCATGGTGCATGCCCTGCCCTTGCCCTGCCAGCAGCCTCCCACTGGTACAGCCTCATGTCGTGAGGTGCTGCCCTGAGGTGGGTGCCTCACTACAGTGCTCTTTCCTCCCAGCAACATGCAGAGCAGTGGCCCTGGTGCTATGGGATGGGATGGGGAGCAGACGCCTTGTGCTTGGCTGAGGGTGCTGGGCTGGGACTTGAGAGCTGGGGCCAGTGCCTTGCACTGCCCCTGAATGCCGCTGGTTCTGGCAGGGTCCCCATGATCCATGGCACCAGGGTGTCTTTGGGGAGCAGCATTGCAGCAAGGTTCAGCAGTGCTTTTGGGACAGACTTTGTCCACAGGCACTTGGTGAGGGCTTGGCTGGTCCTCTTGAGGATGCAGCAGTTCTGGGTACAGCAAGGCTGCGTGACCAGGTGGTCTTCAAGAGAAGTGTACTCCTGACCCACAGTGCCACATGTCACCCACTTCTGTAATGCCCTTTTGTCACCAGAGGAGCTCACCTGCAGCCTGGTGAGGGTGATGGCTGGGCACTGTACTGTGGTGCCATCACTGGCTTTTGCTGGAGGGAGCCAGGGCTGTGGGTGCCTGAGGATGGACAGTCCCCTGGGGTGCTGATGGCAGCCCTGGGCAGTACAGGCTGTGCCATTGTCTACCGTTGTCTTGGCTCTGCTGGGACAAGAGCTGAGCTCATCTATGTATATCGTAAGGGGTGAGTTCCCCGACGAGGTTTGGTAGCTGGTTAAACCCATGTTGGATGTAAAATTAACAGGTGATCTCTCAAAAGTTACCACAGGCATGGTTCAGGTTTTCATCCACCTTCCCTGTGGCTAAATGTGCCCACATGTTTGGGACAGGAAGGTGACTGCAGCTGGAGTTCCCTGCTCTGGAGTGCTGGTGATGGAAGCACACTGCTGGGTTCTGTTTGGCCATGGGGAAGAGCTGCTCTTTGGAGCAATAGGGAGCAGGAGTTGAGGCTCTGGGTGCTGCTTCAGTGTCATAGCATGTCAGTGGGGCCCTGGGGTTGGGGATAATGCACATGGGTCAGGGGAGAGCCAGCAGCAGTGTGGCTGCTTTACCCTGTGCAGGGTTTGTGCCTTTAGTTCCTTGTCCAAGAGCTGGGAAGCTCCCACTGCCCAAAGAAGTTGTCCTGGTGGGTCTGCCTCTTCCTCCCTGGCTGGTGGGGGTGGAGCTGTGGGGATCTTGATGCCTCCAAAATACATAAGGCTGAAATCTTGGGGTGTTGGGGGAGCTCACCTGGCTGGCCCTGCTGCAGCAGCACCTGTGCCAGAGAGCAGTGTCCCTGGGGGACAGAGCACCCAATGCCTGCGGAGGCACTGCCAGGTCCTGCTGCCAGTGCTGGGTAGGGGCTGGTGCCAGATCCTGCAGCAGGAACTGATTGGGCTGGCACTGCCCTGGCTCAGGGTGCTCTTTGCCCCCTCGCTGTTTGCAGTTGGTGTGGGGGAGGTGGTGGTGTGGGACATGACACGATGTGCAGGCTTGGCAGGGTGGTGCTGGTTTAGCAGTGCCAGGCAGCACCCCTGTGAATCCCTGCTTGCAGGGTGGCCATGGGGGCACCTGTTGCAAAGCGATTGGTGGCCACAGTGGCCCAGAGGGCAGGTGCCCATGAGCCACTGAGCCTGCAGGACTCTGCCTCACTCCCTGTCTGCAGGGAGAGGCTGCAGGGCAGCCAGTGCCTTCCTCGACACCGTGGCTGCTGGCGCAATCCCACCTGCTGTCAGGCTTGACACCTTTTGCCAGCAGGAGGTTGGCCACTTCCTAGTGCCATGTGCTGGTGCGAAGCGCTGCTGCATGGCCCTGGCGACAGGGGGCTGCTGCTGCATTCCCCTTGCCATGGCACGCTGGTGCCCAGCTGACATAGCACGGCGGGGTTGGCATGGGGGAGAACCATGCTTGTCTCTCCCTGGACTCCCAGTTCTGGCATGGCAGGACCGGGCTCAGGAGAGGTATTGGCCAACCCCAGTGCAGATTCCTCCTACTCCAGCGTCCCTGAGGCTTGTCCCCAGGCTGCCATGCCAGGGCTACAGGGCAGCGTGTGAGGGGTGGGGATGTGCCCTTGCTGGGGGCAGTGATAGTGATGGGCACAACTTGCGCTGAGCAAAAGTGTGACCAGAGACAAGGGTGGTGACAGCCAGGCATTGGCAGGGGAGTCGGCAGCCCCTGGGCCCACCTTTGGCCCATGGGTGAGGGCACAGGCAGGTGACCTCGGGGGAGCCCTGGCGGTGCCCTGCTGGATGGTGACCATCAGTGGCTGTCTGGGGTGGTGGTGGGGAGGGGTGGGAGGGGCAGGACTGGCCTGTGGTGGGTGCTTGGTTTGGCCTCATGGGTCTGCCTGGCCATGGGGCCTTGTTCATCTGCCAGCTCTAGTGGTCGTCTTTCCCAGTGACTGTGGCTTCACCTGCTTGTGCTTCCCAGCTGTGGGCAAGTAAGTGGATATTTAATGATGATTAAAGTCTGGAGACATCAAAAAGTTTAAGATATTTTTGCCAGCCTTAAAATACCGTTGGAAGAGTTGGGGTGTTAATTCTCCAGGAGCTGAGCTCTATCCATTGGGGCTCCTGTGGGCTGACACTGCTGCTGCCGGTTCTGTGGGCAGTGCTGGGACCGACGGGAGAGGCTGACAGGGAGCAGGCAGCAGCTCACCTTCCTCCCCGGGGAGGAGCTCAGGTAGACCATGCCCTGTCCTCTGGTGGGTGCAGGGTGAGAGTTTGGCAGCTGGGCTTTTTCCCCAAGCTCTACAGAGTGCGGCTTCAGGGCTGGTAAATCCCCTCACATGTGCCAGGCCACAGGGAGAGGGGAGCTGACATGGCAGGTTTGGGCTGTGGGGGCATCACTGGGGTTGCCAGCTTGGGTGTCTCTGGGCCAGGGCTCCCAGCTCCCGCATGGCCCTCTGCAGGGCCATGCTGGCTGAAGGTGATGGCTGCAGGCTTCAGGGCATTTCTGGGAGCAGACAGGGAGGGATGGACCAGGCTCTTGGGTGGTGGTGATGGATGTAGAGAGCTGCCTCCGCCTGGCCTGGCTGCCCCCGCAGGGAGTGCACAGCTTGGGCCATCAGAGCATGCACACTGCTGTGACCCGGGGATGCCAGCAGAGTTGTCCTGCCAAAGTCCATGGCCCAGTGCCTGTGGCTGTGCTAACCCTGGCTTCAGCACATCTCCCAGCTGCCCCCAGTGCTGGCCAGAGGGTGGGCACGGTGGGACTGCGCCAGGCCAGGCTGTTTGCTCTTGCTGTGTCCCGTGGGGCTTGTTGGTGCTTTTGGCCTGGCAGCATGGGAGCTGCGTGTCCCTGGCTGGTGCTGCTGCTGCCTCATGCGCAGGCTAGGCCGTGCCTGGCCCTCATCCTCCTTGCCACCCCCTATTCCCATCTGCTGTGTGGCAGAGGGCAGGAGCAAGTGTCAAGCTGCTGGCCTGGTGCTCTGGGGAGCTGAGTGTTTCCCTGCCAGGGAACTGCCTGCCTGGGGCCAGCGCCCTGCTGGCAGCACCTGCCAACCTCTGCCTCCCTTGCTGCGGGAGTCAGGCAGGATCTGGCTGTCCCTGCATCCAGCTGGTGGCAGGGCTCAACGTGGGATCCCATCACTCATGATGATGCGGGCAGACACATCCAGTGCTCATGCTAGCCCAAACAGTGCCTATAGCCTCATCCTGCTCACCTCTCCAGAAGGTCAAGGTGAGCATGTGCAGGGGGATGTACACATGTGTATGTGGTGGATCCCTCTGGCATGCTGTCCCCAGTGCCCTCAGCCACTGTCACCTGGGCACAAAGGCCCCTGGGACCCAGGTTCCCACCCTGGGTGCTCACCAGCACCCTCCCACAGATGTACGTGTGAGAGCCCTCACTGAGGAAGGAGTGAGGAAGGGTGAGAGGACAGGACAGACTGTGCAGGGCATGGCCAGACCTGCTGCCAGCAGTCACTGGTCCTTTTCTCCTTGTCCCTTATCTTCTCCCAGCATTTCCTTCCCAGCTGTCCAGATCCAGGCCTTGCTTCCTCACACAATCCCAAAGTGTCCCCCTGTGTCCTGCACCTGCAGGCAGGAACCCCGCTGTCTCGAGGCTGTGCTAACATTGGGTACCCCTGCTGGGTCTCCCACCGGGGGTCATGATGCTCCCTTGGGACAGCATTCCTCCCCCTGCTTGCCAGTGCCTCTGCCCCACTATGGGTGTGGGGCAGCCCTGGCTCTCCTCTGTGCCTGGGAAGCCCCTGTGGGGACATGCCAAAGGGGAAGGATCAGTTCCAGAGGTGTTGGCTGGTGAGCCCTGCTCTGCAACCATGTCTGCCCATCATCATGCTACCCCAAGTGCCAGTGGTGGGGAACAGCCTGTCCTGGCACTGGCATATGCAGCGGTGCAGGAGGGGTTGGGAACAGAGGACATCTGGGGAAGGAGATGAGCAAAAGGTCAATGACCCACTTTAAAAAAACATAAAATAATAACAGGCAGGTCCCTCCCATTGCCACCAAGGACCCAACAGTCACCAAGGGAGCCTGGTACAGCCTGGTGTGGGTGTGGGGGGATGGTCCCACAGGCGCCTGGGCACAAAGGCCCGATTGTGTGTCTGATAAACAGGCGGGGGTGGGTGCAGGCAGTGAGCAGCAGGGCAGGAGCCACGGGGAGGGCAGAGTGGGTCAGGGTCTCCCTTGCCATCCCCCCACCCCCCCCCGTACAGGGATGGTGACGCCAAGGGCCATGCCTGGGACTGGTGGTGCTGGCAAGATGGGGATCCCCTAGCCATGGCACCATTCCTGGGGTGTCCACCCTCCCCTTTAGCCCTTCTTCCTCCAGTCTCTGCCTCCCCCAAAATCGGCAGCTCTGGGTGTGGGGAGGGCAGCAGTGAGGGGCACCCGTGTGTCCAGCTATGCCTGTCCTACAGCCCTACTGACCCTGACGCCTGCAGGAGTGCCACAACAGGTGGAAGTCCCTCTGCTGACTGCGGTTCACTGGGCTGCTGTGACTTTTTGGCAGAGGGTTTGCAGCCCCTGGGTGAGGCCAGTTTGGAGGCGACGCTGTTGGGAACAGGGTCTGACTCTGTCACCTGCTGCCAGCTGTGTCCTTCCAGGCAGGCCCTGTCATGTTGAAGCCTTCTCTTCCCCTGCTTCTGGTGTGCTCCTCTGGTGCCTGGTCACTGCAGTTGACTGGGCTGGTGCGGGAGTGTGGCAGGAGGTGCCGGTGCTGCAGCGAGCACCTTCCCGGCAGCGGAGCTGGGGCCTGCCCTGCCCAAGGTGGCAGCAGGTTCTGGGGTCTCAGTGCCAGCCTAGGGTCTGATCTGGCCCTGAAGCAAGCTCAGGTTGGCTCACCTCACCCCATGCCTTAATTTCCCCACCCACAGTAGTTCCCCTTCACTTGGCAGCAAGGGCAATGAGGCCATGATGTGGCCTGGGTACTCCCAGAGCAAACTGGCAGCAGCTGTGCTGGCAGCCTGCCGGGTGCCCACTCCTGCTGGTGGCTGAAGGTGCTGATGCCTGTCCCCAGGACCTCTGGGCACAGAGCCCAGCCTGGGCTGCCTTGTGCAATTGGGGTCAGGGATTCCTAGGGATTTGCTGTGATTTACTGCATGCCTCTGGTGGAAATCCTGTGCAGCCATGGCTTTCCTGGGAAGGTATGGAGGCAGTGCGAGGATCCCCCATGCTGCTGCCCAGTTGCACCTGGATCTGGTGGCAGGGCCTGGCTGAACCGAACCTTGCCTCGATGGTGTTGGGGTCTGTCCCCTGCATGGTCCCGTGAGTGGGACCCAGCAGTGGTGCGGGTGGCTGCCGGCTGTGAGGGCATTGCCAGGATGGGGGCCTGTGGCTCTTTGCTGGCCATAAGGACTTGGGGTCATCTCCCCTGGGCAGCTGCAGCTGCAGTGGCCCATCAGGGCTGGGCTCAAAGCACCAGCACCCTGTTTGCATTGCTGGAGTAGTGGTCCATCCCCTCTGTGGTACCCTCTCCTGTCCTGAGGTGCCCCAGGCAAGATGAGTAGGCAGGGTGCAGGCAGGGACGAGCAGGAGATCCTCGGGTGCTCAGGGACCCGTTTGCTTCTGGCTGAGCTGCAATGGTGTCACGTCACCACCCACAAGATGTGGGCACAGTGCTGCACCGCACTGGTGCTCCAGGGACCCCTGCCCATGCTTGTCCTTGGTAGCCAGGTCCTGTCCCCAAGCGTCACAATCCCTCTGCTTTGTGTCATCCTCAGTGGGTGCTGGCCTTTGAGATCTTCATCCCCTTAGTGCTCTTCTTCATCCTCCTGGGGCTGCGGCAGAAGAAGCCAACCATCCCTGTGAAGGAAGGTGAGTGCCAGAGAGGTGGTACTTGGGGCCACCCCAAGGCTCTGGGGAGCTGCTCCAGCATGCTAGGGACTGCCTGGGGGGCCCCCCGCGACAGCTGGTGGGGATCTAGAGGGACCTTTTGGGGGGCATAGCACTTGGCAGGGGCTGCAGCTGAGGGCTGGCAGGGCAGGCACAGTGGGGTTGGAGAGCCAGAATCAGTCCCAGCCAGTGGGGCCTGCCCTGGGGGTGACAGTGCCAGCCAGCCTGTGGCTGCCATCAGCAAGGACATTTTGTGGTAGGAAGGGGGAGATGGAGCTGGATGGTGCTGGGACAGCCACAGTCCCCCTGAGTGGTCAAGGAGCAGCTGAAGTGCTGCTGGAGGGGGGAAATGCACTGCATGGAGACCCGTGACTGGCTATGGTGGGGCTCTGGGGCCCTGGCAAGGTGACAAATTGATGGGACTGGAGCTAGGGGCTCCTGGAGATGTGCAGCCGGAGCTCTGGCCGGGGCTGCAGGCGCCAGTGCCTGCAAGCTGTGCTGCTGGGAGGAGGCGGCAGAGCAGACTTGCCAGCTTGCCAGGGCTCTGTGTGGCACCTGTACACCCTGTGGGATGCCCACCCTGGCGGGTGCCCTTGCACGGGTGGCACAGTGGGGCCAGGGGGAGATGCTGGGAGCTGGCGGCAGCAGCGACCTGGCATAACTTGTCCAAGCCTGTGTTTCAGCATGTCCGGGCAAGGGAGAGCCCAGCTACGAGTGTGGGTCCACCTGCAGGCATTGCCCTGGTTCCTACCCCAGAGCTGACGTGCGCTCTGTGTTGTGTGGTTTTTTTGGTTTGATTTTTCTTTCTTTTTGCTCATGTTTTCTTTTTCTTTCCCACCATCTCCCTTGTCCGCCTGCCCTCCATGCCTCTACTGCATGTGCCAGTCTGTAAGTTGGTGGGGTGGGTGGGTGCCTCCCCCCCTTCCCCCACCTATGCCAGCTACATGTTTTGGGGAGAAAGAGCCTGGTTTGGATCAACTCACTCTGGCCTAATCCACACCTCTGTAACCCTGTTGCCTTCCTCTGCAGCTGGTGAAGATGAGCTTGGGCAGCACAGTGTGGCCCCTGCCTGCTTCTCCCTGGTGGGCTGCCCAGCCAGGACTGGCTCCTGGTGGTGTCCCCACTGGGTTAGTGGTGCCGGGTTCCCCAGGTGCTGGGGCCACTGGTGATGATGTCCCCGGCCCCCTGGGCTGCAGAGGGCTCTCCAGGCCAGGGGGAGGCTTGTCCTGCCCCTTCTTGCCTCCCTCCTGGGGCAGATGGGGCTGGGTGCTGGCCTGCGTTCTTGCCTGTGCTCCCCCAGTTGGTCCCCAAGGGGCTGGAGATGCTCTCACCCCTGCACCACCACTGGGTCCCTGTCCTGGCCCCTTGCAGCTGGGACAAGCTGGGATGTGGCAGTACTAGGAGCCTGGAGATGAGCAAGGTGACACCCATGCGATAGCTTTGTCACCAAAGCGTGGCATGGTCAGCACGGTTTGTCCCACCACCCCAGCAGGCTGCTAGCCTGTCCTCTGCAGGGCCTGACCCTGCCCTTGGCTGCCCCTTGCCCCTGCCAGAAGCCCATCTTCACCAGCCTCTGCCCGTTGTGGCCATGCTAACAGCACTGACCTGCCTCTAACCATGGGGCCCCTGGACAGGGTGGCAAGTGCAGGGTCCCTGCCTGGCACTGCCGAGTGACAACCTCCGGTCCCCTTTGGGCAGGACCCTTCCAGGCTTGGGGAAGGACATGGAAGGACCCCAGCAGGGACGATGGCGCAGTACCAGTGGAAGGGGGGAGGTTTGCTGTCCCCTTGCTGCTCATTTCTTCCGTCTCCCCCACACTGTGTTTCCATTTCCACCCACCTCCAGCAGCCGCACGTCAGGGCAGGGGGGAGGCCAGGGGCTCGGGGAGCTGTGGGTGACAACTTTAGTTTCCCTGTCGTATTCTTCCTTCTCCTCCTCTTCCTTTGGAGATCTGGCAGTGCCTCTGAGGTTACTAACAAGAGGGGCCAAGAGGCTGGGGGAGGTTGGCAGCCATTCTGGGGGAAAGTGGTAAAAGTTGGTATTGTACTGGGGCAGAAGGGACCTGTCACCCAGGGGGAAGCAGGCATGGGCAAGAGGGCAGGAGCCAGGGTGGCAGGAGTTGCCCACAGCCCCAAGTGACCACCAGCTCAGCACAGCCGTGGTGGGAAAGCTGCACACTTCTGACCTTGGCCGCCAACCTCCCGCGGAGCTCGCAGGGCCCGGCACGTGCTTCTCTGAACTGAGTGTCTCTCCGGTGGCCCTCTGCCTCCCCCCTGCCTTCTCCCACCTGTCCTCCCTCCCTGCCCACACCTTCTGCGGCCTCTTCTGCGCTCTCTTGCTGGCTCCAGCTTTCTACACGGCGGCCCCACTCACCTCGGCTGGGATCCTGCCCGTCATGCAGTCCCTGTGCCCTGATGGCCAGCGCGATGAGTTTGGCTTTCTGCAGTACTCCAACTCCACGTGAGTCATGCCCTCACCACACGCTTCCTTCTCCCACCCCACGTGCTCCTGCACACTCCTGCTCATGGCCTGCCCCTTCTCCTGCAAGCACTGCCCTCCTGGCAACAAGCACAAGCCCCTGTCCCCCAAAGTGCTTGGGTGCAGAGCACCGTCTCCCTAGGGTGCAGGGGACATCTCAGTCCGTTCCTTCATGGGCTGTCAGGTGCCCAGTGCTGGGAGGAGGACAGAGGTGGCCCTTGGGGACACATTGAGGCACTGGGGCTCTCCTCTGCACCCCTGGCATGGTGGATTTGGTGTGCAGGCAAGGGCAGCTCTGGGGGCAGTGGTGCCCCATGGCAGGCATTGCTGCTGCCCCGTGCACACGAGGGGCTCGTCCCCTGCAGGGCTCTGTGGAGGGTGTCCCTATCCCTCCGTCCCTGTCCCTGAAGCCACGGTGGTGCTGGGCTCTCACAGGGTGACGCAGCTCCTGGAGCACCTCAGTGAAGTGGTGGAGCAGAGCAGCCTCTTCGACCCACAGCACCCAGGGCTGGAGGAGGAGTTGGAGTCGCTGCGCCGGCGCCTGGAGGCGCTCAGCAGCAGCGAACCCAGCTCCATGGAGACCCACTTCAGCAATCGAGCAGGTAGGCTGTGCCCTGCGGGCCTGCGCTGCTGCCTGCGCAGGCAGGGGTGCAGATGCCCATCTGCCAGGCACCCAGCGATGCGATGGTGTGTGGCAGTGCCCTGCCAGTGTCCCACATTGCTGCATTCCAGGCAGGGCCAGCTGTGATACGTCCCCGTGTGGGGCTGTGCAATGTCCCTGGCACTGGCGGGCTGCTCTGACACCCCTGCCTTGCTCCTTGCCAGGATCTGGCTTCACGCTGGCGTGGGCAGCCAAGGACTGGGGCGAGCTGTACCGCTTCCTGACACAGAACATGTCCCTCCCCAACAGCACGGCTGAGCTGCTCCTGGGCTCCAGCGTTGACCTGCGGGAGGTGGGTGACCACACAGTGCTGCAGAGCCTGGCTTTGCAGGGGTCCGACTGACCCAGACTGAGCCCTGACTGCTAGACCCACAGGGTGGGAGTCAGCAGGCACCAGGCCGCGATACATCCTGCCCTGCCCCCTCATGCTGGGGCATTGCTGGGCAAACAGGTCCCTCCGGGCCTGGCATGCTCAGCAGCCCCACTCCCATCCCTGGTGCAGGTGTACCGCATTTTTTTTGGTTCCTTTCCTTTGGTACCCGATGAGACCCATGAGCGTGACCTGTGGGATAGGTTTGGCCCTGGTGAGAAGATGATGCAGCTGGAGGTGAGGAGCAGTGCCGCATGCTGGGGACATGGTGGGGCAGAGCTCGTCCTCTGCATCCCCTCCGTGTCCCACCACAGGGCGATCTGGGGGTGTCTGTCCCAGCAGAGGGATGTGACAGGATGCTGTCAGGTGGCCAGAGCCGCAGCAGGGATAGCTGGGTCCTGTCCCAGTGGTGCCACCAGTTCCTCCAGTGCTTTGAGGCACACCAATGCCTGTGCCTTGGTTTCCCATTGCCACGGGTGCTGACACCACCTGGATGGTGGCTGAGGAGGGAGCAGAGGAGTTCCCTCCTGTGGCTGGGGTGCAGGGGACCCATGGTGCCTCCCACCTGCACATCCCCTTTTCTTCCCCTCCCCATGGAGACCATGGATGTGGGTGCTGTGTGGGCCGTTCATGTGTGCCTGGGGGGACACACGAAGGGGGACCCTGGGCAGCCCCTGCACCACCAGCCACCCCCGTTGGTCCTCTTGCAGAAGAGCCTCCCCAGCGGCTGGAGGAGCCTGCAGGAAGGGCTGGTCCACAGGGCGCTTCGGGACCCCGTGGCAGCTCTGCGCCAGCCAGCGCTGCTCCGCCTGCTCTCCCAGGCCCTGGGCCTTGCCAGTACTGCCCCAGCACCCACCACCTCAGACAGCCCCCAAGCCTTCGTCACCGAGATGGAGGTGAGCACCTCGCAGGGTGAACTGGGGTGTGTGGGCAGCAGCTCTGCCAGGGTGGGCACCATCACAGTGCCCCTGTGCCCAGGGCTGCACCCCCACGGCTCCCTGCCCTAGGGTATCCTCTTCACTGCGCCGATGCTGGAGCAGCTGACGTGTGAGCAGAGCCCAGGGGGGCTGCGTCGCCTCCTGCACGTAGCCCCTGGGCAGCAGCCGCTGCTGCATGCATACCGGGTGCTGGCCTGCAATGGCAGCCAGGCTGCCCGCCGGGAGCACTTCGCCCAGCTGGCCGCTGAGCTCCGGGAGCAGCTGGATACCCGCAAGATTGTCAGCAGGGTGAATGCGGGGCTGCGGGACGTGCCTCCCACTGGCTGTGGGGTGGGCTGTGGGGCAGGGACATGTCCTGGGTGGGGTTTCCCTACTTACCAGGGATGTGTGGGGATGGGGCTCTGTTACATGGTGCGGCCCCTCCTGATCACCCCTTTATCCCACAAGGGCACCCCCCACCCAGCCCTATGGTGGGACCCCACATAATTCGTCTTCCTGGCACCTGCTCGGACGCTTCCCATTGGATGGGGCTGGGTGTCCCCAACAGGCTCCTCTCCCCAGGACTGGCAATGTCCCTGGTGGCACAGCTCCTCAAGGCTGGCTCTGAGGTCCCCCTCCTCATCTGATGTGTCCCTTGTGGTCACAGAGGACCAACCTTCCTGCCTGAGGGACACCTCGTGTGCCCCAGCAAGACCCTGCCTGTATTTGCACTCCCACTGCCTGATAGCCAGGGATGCACATCAATGAATCTAGGGCCCCAGCTGGGCACAGCTCCAACCTTTTAACCCATGAAGTGGACATGCCACTGCTGGGGGTCGCCCTTGGTCCCCTCCTGGTGGCGAGCAGGGCTCTGTTGCCCCAGCCATGTGTAACCTCTTGCCTGGTCCTCCTCACAGCTGAAGCTGGATGAGGTGAACAGCACAGCCACCCAGCACCGCCTCCGCGCCTTCCTAGAGGACCTGGTGGAGATGGAGAAGGTTCTCCGTGATGTGAACATCCTCTCAGCACTGGCCAAGCTGCTGCCCAGGGGAGCCTGCGCCAGCAAGGCCCCACCACCCACTGCCAACAGCACTGGCTGGGTCAGTGCCAATGGCACGGCTGGCAACACCACGGCGGAGGAGGAGGGCACCGGCAGGGGCCCGGCCGGCAGCGACGACCCCCAGGGGCAGTTCTCGGCATTTGTGCAGCTCTGGGCTGGGCTGCAGCCCATCCTCTGCGGCAACAACCGGTAGGAGCCCTGGGCGATAGAGGGGGCCAGATCCAGCTGCTCTCTGGTTGGGACAGGGGTGCAGGAGAACCCACCTTGCCTCTGCCAGTGGTCAAGGGCCCCGGTTATCCCTTGATGAGCGTGCGGGAAATGGATGCTGCACCACAGCAGCCTTGTGCCACATCCAGGGGAAGCTCCCCATGCTGGGCAGCACCACGCTGGCATGGGAGGTGGTGTGAAATCCCCTCATGGGCAGGGGTGGGCTGCCTGCAGTGAGGAGTGCTGTGGCTGGAGCAGAGGTGGCAGCCTGAGCCCCCTTTGCAGGACAATCGAGCCCGAGGCGCTGAAGCAGGGTAACATGAGCTCACTGGGTTTCACCAGCAAGGAGCAGCGAAACCTCGGCCTCCTCGTGCATCTGATGACCAGCAACCCCAAAATCCTGTATGCCCCTGTGGGCACTGAAGTGGACAAGGTCATTCTGAAGGTGAGTGTGCAGAGGTCAGGATTCTTGTCTTTCCTCTCCCACCAGGACCACTCTGCGGTGATCTCCTTGCTCAGATGGGCTTGGCAGGGCCAGAGCTGAGTGGGGAGGAAGGGGCCAGCTGCCAGCCAGCACTGCCAGAAGCAGACAGCTGCGCTGGCCCTTGCTGGGATAGGGATGCTTGCTGGGATGTGGGCAGATACTGCCATGGCTGTTAGCCATCCCAGACAGCAGGGGGACCCCTGCCTCTTCCCACTGAGACCTTCCTCCCCTCCAGGCCAATGAGACCTTTGCCTTTGTGGGCAACGTCACCCACTACGCCAAGGCGTGGCTGAACATCTCCCCCGAGATCCGTGCCTACCTGGAGGAGGGCAGGCTGCAGAGGCGCATCCGCTGGCTTCAGCAGGTAGGATAGGAAGGAGGGGACCAAGCCTGCCTGGGCTTTACTGCCCCGGGGGTGTGGAGGGGGTGTCCTGTCCCCAGGCACCTTGTAGCTTCTTTGTGTGAAGCTCCTGGGTGCCCATCCTGCTCTTGCAATGACCGGGCTGGTTCCCGATGGAGGGTGGACGCTGTCCCTCTGTCCCCAGAAGGAACGTTGGGTCCTGTCTGTGTCCTTAGGGAGGACAGGAGGATGAGAGGCAGGGCATACCCCAACTTCTCCCTCCCATGTCTCCTTCTCTGCCCTAGTTCACCGCTGACCTCCACAAGCACCCAGAGATCCTCAATGTCTCTGACAGCGATGTTCTCCACAATTTCCTCAATGGCAACTTCTCCCTGCCCAATGCCAGCATCCTGCTCCAGCAGCTGGACACCATTGACAATGCTGCCTGCGGCTGGGTCCACTTCATGGCCAAGGTGAGGTTGTGCCTGCCTGTGGGAACATGGGTGCTGGATCAGCACCCACCACCCACAGCGGGCTCTGTGGGGTTGAAGAGGGGTCAGGCACGCTCAGACCTCCTTAAGGCCACGGGATGGGACCCCTGGGGGAGATAGTGGCTTCTGCAGTGTCAGGAGCTTGGGGGTAGATGTCAGTGGTGGAGATGCTCATCCACTGTTGGGTTTGGTGGCTCGCGGGGTGGCTGTGGGTGTCACATGCTGCACTGTGTGTAGGGCCCACGTGCTAGACTCACTGGGGAAGTGAGGTCTCACCGACCTTCCCCTCCCACTAGGTCAGTGTGGACATCTTCAAAGGCTTCCCAGATGAGGAGAGCATCGTCAACTACACGCTTAACCAGGCCTACCAGGACAATGTCACAGTCTTTGCCAGTATGTCCCTGGGAGTCAGCCCCTTCACAGGGATCCCTGAAGCCATGTCCTTCTCCAGCTGTGCCCTGGGCTGGGATCGCTGGCTTTGGGATGTGGATCCCTTATTGCATGCTTTGGGTGTATGAGTGGACCGAGCATCTCACAGTACCCATCCTTTGCCCCTGGCCGAGCTCTGCCACACCGCTGTCCTGGCTTTCCAACTGCTGCCGCCTGCTGTCCACGTGCCCTTGCATCCCGTGCCAGGGCCATGCTCACGCTCCTCATCCATGGCAGCCCTTGTGGTGCCCTTGGCTGGGACATGCTGAACACCTCCATGTCCCTGCCTGTCACTGTGGGCCAGCTGGTGTGGCCATCTCCTGTGGTGCCAGCAGGCTCCCTGCCTCTCCCACTGCCCGCAGGCGTCATCTTCCAGACCAACAGAGATGGCTCACTGCCCCCCCATGTCATGTACAAGATCCGGCAGAACTCCAGCTTCACAGAGAAGACCAACGAGATCCGACGGGCGTACTGGCGGCCCGGCCCCAACACTGGCGGCCGCTTCTACTTCCTCTACGGCTTTGTCTGGATCCAGGGTGAGTGCCAGCTCCCTGCTACAGCTGCCCACATCCCTGGCCCCTGCCCACACTGCCCGCTCAGCTTTGTCTCTCCTCCTCAGACATGATGGAGCGCGCCCTCATTAACACGTTTGTTGGCCATGACGTGGTGGAGCCTGGCAACTATGTGCAGATGTTCCCGTACCCGTGTTATACCAGGGACGAGTGAGTAAAACCCAGGTGGACAGAGTGGGCAGGGGAAGGACCTTTCCTCTTCCCCTTTCCAGGCCAGGACACTTGAGCTAAGAGGAGGATAAGTTTGGGAGTCTGAGAGAGGTTGGTGACTTTGGGAGTGGTGAGCAACCAGTTAAGCCCTGTTCCTTGGACCACCAGGCTAGGCAAGCAGGGGAAGGATTTTGTGCCCAGTTCGCAGCTGAAGTGAGGAGCTCATAGCTGTGGGGGTGTCTTGGAGGCTGAAAGACTTGGGGAGAACAAGAGGAGTGTGGTAAATGGATGGCACGTTGGTCTGTTGGTGGTTATTGAACACAGTGGACTGGAGAAAGTACCTGCAGAAGTCCCAGAGCCACTAGCCCTCCAGGACAGGAGGGTGGATAGAGCCCTGGCCATACCAGGGTAGGCAGGGCACCAGGCCAAGCCCACAGCTGCTGCCTCCCTGCCTGCCAGGACACTATGTTGTCCTATGGGCTCATTGGAGAAGCTGTTTCAGGGCACTAAGGAGCTGCTGGACCAGAGGGCTGGTTGTCCGCAGCCAGTGGGAGAGTGCCTCCACTGCCCTGTGCCCCAGGGTCTGCCTGGGTCTCTGCAATGGTGCCACCATCCAGCTCTCCCCTTTCTTCCTCTACCCCACCAGCTTCCTCTTCGTCATTGAGCACATGATGCCCCTGTGCATGGTGATCTCCTGGGTCTACTCAGTGGCCATGATGATCCAGCACATTGTGACGGAGAAGGAGCATCGCCTGAAAGAGGTGGGGATGGTGGGAGAAATCCTTGGGAAGGAGCTGGCATCTCTGACTTCTGCGCTGCGTCCCTGGGCACCTTACCTGTGTCTCTGGGGTGTGTGAGCTGGGGCGGACGCAGATCCTGCATCTTTGGGCTGAGATGGTCCATCCGAGGTGCCCAGTGCCAGAGGGAGCTGAGCCTGTTGGCACCCTGGCACAGGGTGCTGTGGCCTGCCTGCTCACAGCAGTCCCTGGGGACCCTTTGGTGCTGCCTGTTGCCCTCCCAGTCCCAGCGAGTGAGGCAGCAGGGATCCGCAAGGTAGGGGACAACCCTGCTGAGCAGTTTTGGCCTCACAGGTGATGAAGATGATGGGCTTGAACAACGCAGTGCATTGGGTGGCTTGGTTCATCACTGGCTTTGTCCAGCTCTCCATCTCAGTCACGGCACTCACCGCCATCCTGAAGTATGGCAAGGTCCTCATGCACAGTGATGTCCTCATCATCTGGCTCTTTCTCGCCATCTATGCAGTGGCCACCATCATGTTCTGGTGAGCTGCCAGGTCCAATCTGTGGGGTGAGGGGGCATGGGCAGTGCCAGGGTCCTTGTGCCATGGGCCGAGGGTGCTGGGAGCACTGTGGACAAGGGCCAGTGAAGGTGCACAAGTTCCCCCAGCCAGCTGATTTGAGGGGCCGTTTTATCACCTCAGCAACACCAATATCAGACAGTGTGGCGAAAGCCCTGGTCGGGTAGGACCTGAGGTGACACTGTCTTCCCTGCAGCTTCCTGGTGTCAGTGCTCTACTCCAAGGCCAAGTTGGCCTCTGCCTGCGGTGGCATCATCTATTTCCTCAGCTATGTGCCCTACATGTATGTGGCCATCCGGGAGGAGGTGGCACATGACAAGATCACAGCCTTTGAGAAGTGCATCGCGGTGAGTTGGCTGTGGCTGCTGGGGAGGTGCTTGGCCTCAGGTTTGCCCAGGGCACCCCATGTCCAGTACCCAGGTCACCAAGCTGTCACCAAGCCCTGGGCAAACCTCTGCCTGTATGAACCACCTACCTGTGGGGCTTTGGAGGCATCTCCAGGAAGTTTGGTGCCTCCCAGGGCAGGGAGCATCTCCACAGGGCTGGGTGGGGAACAACTGCGTAGGAATTCGTCCCAGCCTGTTCCTCTGGAGCTGGCCTGTGGTTTCTGCTGATGTTTCCTTCCCTTCTCTCTGCCTCTCCACAGTCCCTCATGTCCACCACAGCCTTCGGGCTGGGCTCCAAGTACTTTGCGCTGTACGAGGTGGCCGGTGTGGGCATCCAGTGGCACACCTTCAGCCAGTCGCCTGTGGAAGGAGACGACTTCAACCTCTTGCTGTCCATGATGATGCTGATCGTGGATGCTGTGGTGTACGGGGTACTCACGTGGTACATTGAGGCCGTGCACCCGGGTACGTGTGGGAGACGGGGCATGAGGGCACCTCTGATCTTATGGGAGCCTCCTCACTGGGGAAGCTGCTTCAGGGTCCCCTGTGTGTGTCCAGCTGGGGACACCTGCCTACATGCCCCGACCCACTGGTGACACCAGCAGGTTCCTTGGAGATGTTTAGTCCTGTGTTCAGTGGCCAACTGTAGCAAAGCAAGGTGTTGAAGGCTGGAGCGCTGTTGCCCCTTATCACCTGCTTGGGAAGGAGTCTCACCTCTTCCTTTGCTTTCCTAGTAAAACTGAAGTGTGAGCCAGACCCAATCCAAAGCCCAAAGGACTTCCTTGCACAGTCCAGCCGCGTTGCCCTGAGCCCAGTTGGCCAGGGCGCTTGCAGCCACCACCCTGCAGTGATGTCCCTAAGCTGGGGAAACCTCCAAGCTCATGCCTGTGCCCATACCAGTGCCACGCTCTGTGCTGGCACTCGGCCAGCTTCTGCACAGACATGGGTGCAGGGTTGGCCCTGACTTCACAGGGGTTGTGCTTGCAGGCATGTTCGGCTTGCCGCGGCCCTGGTACTTTCCCTTCCAGAAGTCTTACTGGCTGGGCAACGGGCGAGTGGAGACCTGGGAGTGGACCTGGCCCTGGTCCCGCACCACCCGCCTCAGCATCATGGAGGAAGATCAGGCCTGCGCAATGGAGAGCCGGAGGCTGGGTGAGGGCAAACAGGGGCCTGTTGGGGGCCCAGGGGTGGCCCTGGCTCTGCTGTAGGGTCCTGCTGTGGCCAGGGACCCCTGTGTGTCCCCTGTGCCCTTGTTGGGGCACGTTTCTAGGCCGGGCACTGCCGCCTGTCTGGGAGCTGCTGCCTGTGGTGCAGGAGGGGGGAAGTTGGCAAGAAGCAGAGAGGAGGGGGCCGTGAGCCAGCACAGCCACTATGGGATGATGGTGGGGGAGGTTCATTCCCTGGCTAGCCCCACTCCAAGCCTGGCCTCCCTGCCGCCCCCCAGCTTCTCACCATCCTGCTCTTGTGGCAGAAGAGACACGGGGCATCGAGGAGGAGCCAACCCACCTACCCCTGGTCGTCTGCATTGACAAGCTCACCAAGGTCTACAAGACGGACAAGAAGTTGGCATTAAACAAGCTGAGCCTCAACCTCTATGAAAACCAGGTGGTGTCCTTCCTGGGGCACAATGGTGCGGGCAAAACCACCACCATGTGAGTTCCCGTTGGGGTGCACAAGGGTCATATCCTGGCCAGCTGCAGTGAGTGGGGAAGGTACTACGCGAGGTACTGGCAGGGTACTGTGGCAGCTGGTGCCATGCCCAGAGGGTGGAAGTGTGGATTTGTGGTTGGCGTGAGACGGGGACAAGCAGTGGGCGCATGGCCCAGCACTGGCATTGCTCTGCCTGGGGCCTAGGAGATGCTCCTGGAGGTGGTTATTGGCATTGGGACCGGATGGAGGAATATGAGGTCTCTCACATTGCTACCTTTCTCCATCCATCCAGGTCCATCCTCACCGGCTTGTTCCCTCCAACCTCGGGCTCTGCTACCATCTATGGCCACGATATCCGGACGGAGATGGATGAGATACGGAAGAACCTAGGCATGTGTCCGCAGCACAATGTGCTCTTCGACAGGCTGACAGTGGAGGAGCACCTCTGGTTCTACTCCCAGCTCAAGAGCATGGCAGAGGAGGAAATCCGCAAGGAGATGGACAAGTAGGCTCCCCCAGCTCCTTTTGCTCCATCCATGCCTTTTGCATGAGTGGGTCCCCTTCCTGCTGTGCTGTGGTGCATGATCTGGGAGCAGAGATGTCCTCCAGAGCAGCTCCACCAAGTGTTTTCCAAAACTTGGGGTATCAGTCTGTGGAAGCCAGCAGAAGATGCCTCTGTAGCCTGGCTGTAGCTGGGCTGTCCCAGGGACAGAGAGCCATAGGTACCACATGGGGGAGAGGCGTCACATGCTCCCTGCAGGCACCAGGCACCAGTACCAGGCCGCCCAGCATCCCTCACGCTTCTCCCTTTTCCCCAGGATGATCGAGGACCTGGAGCTCTCCAACAAACGCCACTCCCTCGTGCAGACCCTCTCAGGGGGCATGAAGAGGAAGCTGTCGGTGGCCATTGCGTTCGTGGGCGGGTCACGGGCGGTGATCTTGGATGAGCCCACAGCTGGTGTGGACCCGTACGCACGCAGGGCCATCTGGGACCTGATCCTCAAGTACAAGCCAGGTGGGTAGAGGTGGGCAGCGCCCAGTATTGCTCCTCTGGCTGCAGTGGCCCTGGCCTCCCTGATGAGGCTCTGTGCCACTGTCAGGGAGGACCATCCTGCTCTCCACACATCACATGGATGAGGCTGACCTACTGGGTGACCGTATCGCTATCATCTCCCACGGCAAGCTCAAGTGCTGCGGCTCTCCACTTTTCCTTAAGAGTACCTATGGTGATGGCTACAAGCTGACAGTGGTGAAGAAGCAATCAGACACCAGGAACAGCACAGGTCTGGGGGGGGCAGCGGGACCCTGTGTTTAGAGTAGATGGGACAAGCCCAGGAAAGGAACGAGAGGTCAACACCCAAGTGCTCCCACCCCAAGTCTCCTTAGGCCACAAGGAGGGCAGAGGGTGTACAAAGTGGCATTGCCCAGCCTTGATTTCTTGCATCTGGGTCCCAGGTTAGACCTGGTGTCATTTGTCTCCAGGCACTAGTACTGTCTGGCCCATGGGCTGCCCACCGAGATGTTCAGCATGGGCCACAGCGCAGAGCACCGTCCCCAGGCCAGGCAGGGCAGCTGGGAAGCCTCTAGTGCCCTGCGAGGGAGGCTGGAGGAGCCCCCATGGTGCTGGGGTGTAGGGTGGATGTGGTGGGTCCTGGTGGGGGTCCAGGTGAGAAGAGACTGACCATTGCTGTCCCTCTGCCACAGAGCCAGGCCAGCTGCACAGCCCCCCAGCCCACTCCTCCATTAGCCCCTGCTCTGAGCCTCGTGTCTCCCAGTTCATCAAGAAATATGTGGCCTCCTGCCTCCTCATCTCTAACACCAACACTGAGCTCTCCTACATCCTGCCCAGCGAGGCTGTCAAGAAGGGCTGCTTCGAGAGGCTCTTCCAGGTAACTGCAGGAGCTAGCAGGGTGGGCAGGCAGGCATTTGTGGGGGGCTGTGGCACTGCAGGCAGCTCCTGCCCTCACACAGTGCTCTACCTCCACAGCACTTGGAGCAGAGCCTGGAAGAGCTGGACCTCACCAGTTTCGGGCTGATGGACACCACGCTGGAGGAGGTCTTCCTGAAGGTGTCTGAGGAGGACCAGTCCCTGGAGAACAGTGACGTGGGTACGGGCAGCAGCGGGGCACATGGTGCTGCTGGGACTGGTGAGGAGCTTGTGGCTTTGCGTGGGCTTAGTGGCTCCTCTCTCCTGGCACATGGCTGCAGGAGTCTCCTTTCCCAAGGGAAGGAGTGGTTGCCAGCAGAGCCCATCCCAGGCAAGGGCAGCCGGCCCTCTGGGTTTGCAGAGCAGACCTGTCACTGCTCTGTGCCATGCCGCAGTGAAGGGTGGCATGGCTGGTGGCAACCCCCTTCTCCTTCCAGACGTGAAGGAGTCCAAGAAGGATGCCCTGCAGCCACCTGCTCCTGAGCTGGGCCTAAAGCCTGAGGCCAATGGGGAGCCCCTGGCTGAAGCAGCTGTGCCGGAGAAGCCTGAGGTGGAGCTCAGCAACCTGGTGACCTGCTCCAAGTTGGCGCAGTCGCAGGCGTCCCTGCGCTCGGCCTCCTCGGTGGGCTCCGTGCGGGGCGACGAAGGTGGGGCTTATTCGGAATTCTTTGGGGATTACGTGCCCCTGTTCGATAATCGGCAGGACCCCGATAACATCAGTCTGCAAGGTTCGTGCCCCCAGTGCCTGGCCAGCGGCAGGGGCCGGTGGAGGTGCTCAGCTGGGATGTGGAGGGTGGCCGGGGCAGTGGTGATGCCCATCCCTGCACCTGGGCAGGACAGAGCTGACCCTGGCCAGGGCAGGTAGATGTGCTGGGGATGGGGGATATGCCTGCTGGGGCAAGACCCTGTCGGGGGGTCTGATGATGCATCCAACAATGCAGTGCCCAGAGAACTGCAGCCTGGGTGGGAGGGTTGGGAACAGGTGCTTCTACCAGTTTGCACCCCCAAACTGGTAGCGTGTGCAACGGGGAGTCCCATGCTGAGACATAGAACCAGCAGGCACAGCTGGTGTTAGCTCTGCCCTTTGCCTCCGTCGGATCCAGCAAGTACCATCCTGCAGACTTGCCCCACTAATGTGCTTGCTCCTCGTGCTGTTGCCTGGTCGGGTTTTCTCCTCTTGGCCCTTGGGCATTGAGTCATCTTCCAGCTGGTGGTTTTGCTCTCTGTACCCTGACGTGGGCTCAGGGCTCTCCCTGCCCAGATGCTGGGATTGCTGGAGGATGGAGGATGCAGGCAGGCACCCTGAGGCTACTGCTTTATTCACAAATCCTTTTCTGAGTTATCCCAGCAGCTCTTGTTCAGGGATGCGCCACCCTGCCTTCCTGGCTGGGGCTGCTCTGAGTATTGTGATCTGGGTTGTGAGAGGCAGACCTGAAACAGTGCTGCGGCAGAGCTCCCTGAGCCCCAGCCGTGCACCCACTGCCTCGCTGGGTCCCCCCACCCACGTCCCGTCCCCCATTCCCGACTGTGCTGACCCCTTGCGAGCTGCGTGAGCCGATGGGAAAATGGAGGGGTTCTGCCAAAAAGCAGCAATTTACATTGTTTTTTTAAAAACTATTCTCTAAATTTCCCATCTTGGGCCAAGAGGAACCTGACAGCCAGCTGCCTTGCTTCATGCTACGGTGCTGCTGTGGCTCAGTGGCCAACAGGGTTGGGTGCTGCCCTGCCCCTCGGGGTGGCTGTGCCCCGCTCAGCTCCCTGGAGGCCAAGGCAGGTGGGGGAGTGGCCATGCTGGGGGGCTGACATCCTTCTCATCTCCCAGAGCAAGAGGCAGAGGTGGAGGCGGAGGACAGCGATAAGGCTGGGCAGGGGAGCTTCAAGCTGGAGGGATCGTGGCTGAAGCTGCGCCAGTTCCACGGGCTGATCGTCAAACGCTTCCACTGCGCCAAGCGCAACACCAAGGCCCTCTTCTCGCAGATCCTCCTGCCTGCCTTCTTCGTCTGCGTGGCCATGACAGTGGCGCTGTCCGTGCCCGAAATAGGTGCCTGCAAGCCACCTGCCTGAACGCTGGGGGTACTGGTGTCCCCTTCTGCCTGCCCCAGTGTGGCTGGTGGGGACGCTGGCTGGGGCAGGGGTGAGGACAAGGCTTGTGGGTGCTCGGCCTGTGCACAGTGGTACTGCGGGTGCGAGGGGGTTCCTGTCCTTGTCCCTGCAGGTGACCTGCCACCCCTCATCCTCTCACCATCGCAGTACCACAACTACACCCAGCCCAAGGGCAACTTCATTCCTTATGCCAACGAGGAGCGGCGTGAGTACCGGTGAGAGCTGCAGCTCGCTGGTAACCAGTGTCCCATGCCCCATCCTCATCCCCATCCCTGTCTCCATCCCTGGGACTGAGATGGGGGCAGCAGGGAGGGCAGCCTGAAGCGGGGCTGGCGCTGGGTCTGGCTCAGGCTTGAAGCAGAGCCTGGCTGGTGCCGTGTCTGCCCTTGCAGAAAGCAGCCTCCATCGTCCCCAGGGTGTCTCTGGGAGAGGTGCTAGCCCTGACAGTGGCTGCGACTGGCAGCTTGGCTCATGCCAGGCCTGGGCTGTGTGTGCCACTGTGGTGCCCATGCCCACTTAGTCATGATATGTTCCAAGGCCTCAGGGAGGCCCCAGCAGAAGGTTGGCCAAGGTGGTGAGACCCATGTCTGCTGCTCATTGTACCTCCTCACCTGCTCCTCTCTGCAGCATCAGGCTTTCTCCCGATGCCAGCCCCCAGCAGCTGGTGAACACTTTCCACCTGCCTTCTGGTGTGGGGGCCACCTGCGTGCTCAAGACAGCCTTCAACAACACACTGGACCAGCCCATGCAGACCCTCAACCTCAACAGCAACGAATCCAAGATGCTGGCAGCCAAGTACTTTGACGCCATGTGCATTGACTCCTTCACCCAGGGCCTGCCGCTCTCCAACTTTGTGCCGCCACCTCCATCCCCGGCCCCCTCTGACTACCCTGTCTCGGTGGATGAGGACCTGCTCCGTGCCTGGAACTCCACAACCTTCTCTGCTGCCATAAAAGGTATCACCTGTGCTTGGTGTCCAAGTCTATCCGAGCCTGGGATTTATCCCCAACTGGGAGATGATCTGTCTTGCCCTTAGAAGGAGCTCCAGGGACCCCTGGAAGCACCTGTCAGTTTGGCCTGGCCCCAGCAAAGCATCACATCACTGGGTTGAACTTCTGGCTGGTGCTGGCCCTGGAGCACTGCTCCCCATTCAGCCCTGGCAGTGCCAGTGGAGCTCCCTGTGATGGTGACACCGAGAGCCTTGTGGCCAGCCTTGTGTCACCCTTGCTGGCCTGCCGCCCCAGCCATTGCCTTCTCAAGCCACACTTCATGGCCCCTCTCTGAATTCTTTCTGCCCCCACAAAGTTTTCTCCCACGTCCATCTCTTGGTCCTTCTTGGTGACCAGGACACAAAAGCCCTCTCGCAGACCAGCCTCTGGCCATGGGGCAGAGTGTTCCCTCCTGGCCTGGCCAGGACCCCTTGGCTCAGCCTCTCACCTTCACATTGTCCCAGGCAGCTGGGGCAGGCAGGAGCCTGGCTGTGATCTGCCCTTTCTGCCCCTCAGAGACTGTGACCTCAGCCCCTGCCCTGCCCCACATCATCCACGAGCCCATCAAGTGCACATGCTCCATGCAGGGGACTGGCTTCTCCTGCCCCAGTGGTGTGGGGGGCCACCCCCCACAGATGAAGGTGGTGACGGGGGACATCCTGGCAGACATCACAGGGCGCAACGTCTCTGAATATCTGCTCTACACCTCGGACCGCTTCCGGCTGCACAGGCAAGAGGGAAGGCTGGGAGGGTCTGTCTTGTGCTCTGGAGCAGGGGAGGGGGGCTGGGGACTTGGGAACACCTGCCCGGGGCAGTGATAGGAGCCAGGAGTATGCTTGAGCATGGCTGTGCTCCTGGAGGTGGAGGACAGCAGTCTCAGCTTCTTGGCCATGTCTTGTCCCACAGGTACGGGGCACTCACCTTCGGCAACGTTCAGAAATCCATCCCGGCCTCCTTCGGGGCCCGGGCTCCTGCCACAGTGCGCAAGATTGCTGTCCGGAGAACGGCCCAGGTGGGACCACGCTGCGCCCCGCAGGAGCTGGGTGGGCAGTGGCAGCCGTGGCATGGGCGGGGAGAAGGGGGCAGGCGGCGCTGCCTGCATGGCAGGGACCCCTCACCCACTGCTCTGCAGCGGTGCTCTCCACCAAGGAACCTGGTGGGGCTCTTGCCCCATGGGGTTCTTTGCAGTTCCCACACCAGCAGGTCTGGCCCAGCATGGTCAGCAGTGGCCTGCTCTCCCCGCAGCTGTGAGCACAGGAAGCCTGCCCTGTGGCCATCCCATCCCATCCCTCCTTTCCAGTACATCTGCTGTGGGCCTAGCTCTCTTGCCACCTCCCACCAGTCTTCTCTGCTCCTCCAGGTCTTCTACAACAACAAGGGCTACCACAGCATGCCCACCTACCTCAATGCTCTCAACAACGCCATCCTGCGAGCCAATTTGCCCAAGAGCAAAGGCAACCCTGCTGCCTACGGTAAGGACCTGGAGGTGTTTAAGAGCCGAAGCATGTCATGAACAGCTTTAGGGCATAGTCCAACCAGGCTCTAAAGTGCAGTGTTGCCCCTTGGACCAAGCAGGCTAGTGTCCAGTTGGGGCAGGGTTGTCACAGACCTTGGCTGTGAGATCTGAGCTAGGCAGATCTCTCTGAGGTCTGGCTGGGGCAGAATGTCCCAAAGTGCTGCCTGAAGGCACCTGGGCTTGCAACATGGCCACGGATGCTTTCTGCCAGCTGGTGAGGGAGGGCTTGGCTTCAAGGTGCTCAGTTGCTTCAGACAGCTCAGCTCCTGCCAAGCTGCAGGGAGGAAACCTGTGCTCCCACTCACAACCAGGACCGGGCAGGCTTGGAGGAAGATTTTCTGTCCTGAGCCAGCTTTCATGCTCCCATGTTTCTTCTTGGGCCTTCCTACAGGCATCACTGTCACCAACCACCCCATGAACAAGACGAGCGCCAGCCTGTCCCTGGATTACCTGTAGGTCCAGGGATTGGGTTTGAGGGAGGGTGGCTGTCCTGTGGAAGGGAGGGAGCTCCTCACTGTGGTTTGCAAGGGACTGACGAGGCTTCTGCCCTGCTGGCTGCGTGGGGTGGGGACTGGTTGGCTGTGACATGGGTGCCCCTCTGCCATGCCCTGTGCACAGTGACTGTCCCATGCCAGGATGGGTGGCCCTTCCCTGGGCAGCTGAGGGTGACGGGGTCCCTGCTCTCCTCCTTGCTCCCATTGCAGCCTGCAAGGCACGGATGTGGTGATTGCCATCTTCATCATTGTGGCCATGTCCTTCGTGCCAGCCAGCTTTGTGGTGTTCCTGGTGGCTGAAAAGGCCACCAAGGCCAAACACCTGCAGTTTGTGAGTGGCTGTGACCCTGTCATCTACTGGTTGGCTAACTACGTGTGGGACATGGTGAGCAGGGCACACGGCCCCACCAGCCGAACCCCCAGGGCTGGGTAGACGGGTGGGTAGTCACAGAAGTTTCTGTCTTCTCCAGCTGAACTACCTGGTGCCAGCCACATGCTGCATCATCATCCTGTTCGTATTTGACCTCCCAGCATACACCTCTCCCACCAACTTCCCCGCTGTCCTCTCCCTCTTCCTGCTCTACGGGTACGTTGCTCAGAGGGGCAGTCAGGATGCACTGGTGCATCCCACCAATGCCCTGTCTGCACTGTGGCTACACGGGCAGGATCTGGCCTCAGGGCTGCCCATCTGGCTGATGTTCTGTGTCTCCTCTCACTGGTGGGAGACGGGTGGGAGGACAGGGCTGGGGGATGGGCGATCCCAACGCCCGACAGTTGACACTGCCCGGTCTCTCTCCTGCCATGCTGATGGGCACTCCTGCTGCTTGCCCTCCCAGCTGGTCCATCACTCCCATCATGTACCCTGCCTCCTTCTGGTTCGAGGTGCCCAGCTCCGCCTATGTCTTCCTCATTGTCATCAACCTCTTCATCGGCATCACAGCCACCGTTGCCACGTTCCTGCTGCAGCTCTTTGAGCATGACAAGGTATGGGATTCACAGCTCTGCCTGGAGCCACCAGGAAGGGAGAAGCTGCCATTGGGTTGTGGGACAGCTCAGGCTGAGATGGACCTCAGGAGGTCTCTGCTCTGAACTCCTGCTCCCAGCAGGGTCAGCTATGAGGCCTGACCGGGCTGTATCTTGGTGGGGATCCTGATCCTACCATGTGCTCCTGATCCTCAGGTATGTTTCTGATGGTCGTGTCCTCTCTGCCCATCCCCACAGGATCTGAAGGTGGTGAACAGCTACCTGAAGAGCTGCTTCCTTGTATTCCCTAACTACAACCTGGGCCATGGCTTGATGGAGATGGCCTACAATGAGTACATCAATGAATACTATGCCAAGATCGGTATGGCCTCGCGTTCTCTCCCTCCCTTGCCTCAGGGCATGGGGGCTGGGGGGAACCACAGTGCTGGCACATCCCCTCTGCCTGCCCTGTGGGGCTTCCTGAGGTCCAGAGCAACCTGGATGAAAAAGCCAGGGGAAGTGAACTAGACTGGGGCACAGGAAGAGACATGGTTGAGGGTCAGCCATGCTGTGGTGCTGGTGATGCTGAAAATGATTCCTTGTGCCATCCTGAATAGCAGCCCTGCAGGGAGAGGAGGTTGTGAACCCTGGCAGAGTTGTGCATTTCTGCTGATGTTGTACACCGCCTGTGGTGGGGCCATAGTGGAGCTGTGGTGGGCCATGGAGGGCCATGACTGTGCTGCGATATGAGGGATCGGGTCTGCAAGGGCTCTTTCCTTCCAGACGTGGTCTCTTGCTTGCAGGACTGCACAGCCCAGCCAAAATGACCCTTTTGCTACTTGCAGCTTCAGCTTGGCCTCAAAAAGCTCTTGCTGCTCTCTGCTTCTCAAGCAGCTTCTGTCTATAACCCAGATGGCGCTGGCATCATGAGGGGCAATTTTGAGGCAGGCTCTGGCAAAATCATCCAATACCCACTCTCAGCTGTGTTGATTCATCCTGCTGAGGCTGAAGAGTTGCAAGATGATTTCAACAGCACACGTGCTATGAATGGAGAGCCTTGTTGTGACCAGCTCTGGTGCTAGTAGCACCAACCAGCCCAGGCAGCTGTGGTGGAGGAGGGGACATGGGAGCAGGACAGTGTCATTGTCACAGGCCAGCTCAAGACATATGACCAGGTTGTCCCCACGGGTAGGTCCCCACCCACTCTCTCCTCTCCTTCCCACTCAGGGCAGTTCGATAAAATGAAATCACCCTTCGAATGGGATATCGTGACACGGGGACTTGTAGCAATGACAATTGAAGGCTTCATCGGCTTCTTCATCACCATCATGTGTCAGTACAACTTCTTCCGGAAGCCCCAGTGAGTGTGGCTGGGGAGCAGGGGGCAGGCTAGGGGGGACTGGCCACAGGGAAAAGCTTTGCCATCGGGACCCCTTAGCTCAAGGCTTCCCCTCCAGTGGGTGGGGGATGGGGAGCTGCCCACCCCTGGCAGGGATGTGGGCAGGCTTCCATGCCTGCAACCCCATCCAGCCCCGGGTGCCCTCCCACAGGCGGCTGCCTGTCTCCACCAAACCCATCGAGGACGACATTGATGTGGCCAATGAGCGGTACCGTGTCCTGCGCGGCGACGCCGACAATGACATGCTCAAGATTGAAAACCTCACCAAGGTGCAGCAGCGGGGCGCCGGTGGTGGGGGATGTGCCAGGGCTGCAAGGAGACACCTTGGAGCCGTGCCATCTGAGGGGTGTGGGTTGGGGCTGCGGGTCCAGTTGCCTCCCAGCAGGCTGAGCCCCCATCCCCTGCCCCACCAGGTGTACAAGTCCCGCAAGATAGGGCGCATCCTGGCCGTGGACCGGCTGTGTGTGGGTGTGCGGCCCGGGGAGTGCTTCGGGCTGCTGGGCGTCAATGGCGCGGGCAAGACGACCACCTTCAAGATGCTGACAGGGGATGAGAGCACCACAGGTGGAGAGGCCTTCGTTAATGGGCACAGGTCAGTGGGGCATGGGCTGGGTGGGAGGTGGGGACTGTTTCCTGTCCTAGGGATGGGATGGGGCCTGCTTGGGCATCTCCCAGGAGGAAGCAGTGTGAGTCTGCCTGTGTGGCTCCATGGGACTCTGCAGCCCTGTGTCCTGGGCTGCCTGTCATCTGTGGGGTGGCAAGCAGCACCAGCTCTCAGCCAAGGCTGCCCATTGTGGGTTACCTGGTAGAAGATGCTCCAGTATAAAGGCGTGTGAAAGGGGGGTGAGCAATGGGATGATCCCAGAAAGCAATTCCTTCTCCCCATGGCCCCTCCATCCTCTCCCCCAGCATCCTGAAGGAGCTCCTGCAGGTCCAGCAGAGCTTGGGCTACTGCCCCCAGTTCGATGCGCTCTTCGATGAGCTGACGGCCCAGGAGCACCTAGAGCTCTACACCCGCCTGCGTGGCATCCCCTGGAAGGACGAGGAGCGGGTAGGGCTCTGGGCAGGCTGGCGCTGTGCCTCAGGAATGACATATCACTGGACACCAGCAGGACTTAGCCGGTGCTGCTGTCCTCACGGCATTGCTGCTCCAGTGGTATGCCCATGTGGGGTGCTGGGACTGGGCACATGCGCTCACAGGCCCCTACTGATGCTCATGACTCTGCTGGGGGTGCTGTGGGGCTCCCCTGACTGGCACGTTGCTTGTGATCCCCTTGGAAGCGGGCCCGTGCTGTGGAGCCCAACTGCTTGCCCACTGCCAGCCCCATGGCCTTGGCAGGGTGATGGCAGCCCCCTACACCTTGCAGGTGGTCAAGTGGGCACTGAAGAAGCTGGAGCTGACCAAGTACGCTGACAAGCCTGCCAGCACCTACAGCGGAGGCAACAAGAGGAAGCTGTCCACAGCCATCGCACTGATCGGATACCCAGCCTTCATCTTCCTGGTGTGCCCCAGGGTCCAGCACCTTGCCCACGGGGTCCTCCTCCCACCCTCCCTGTGTCACTGGGGCTGACACCGGGCTAGGGTGGAGAGATGACCCTGGGTGGGAGCTGCCTACCCCTGGCTCTGTCACAAGTGTCTTGGAGTGTGGGATGGTGTCTTGAGCTGGGCTCAGGACAGGAGGAGGGTGATGGGGTCCCCCCAGGGCCTGGTGTGTCTGAGGGTGCTCTCTGTCCTGCAGGATGAGCCCACCACAGGGATGGACCCCAAGGCACGGCGATTCTTATGGAACCTCATCCTGGATGTCATCAAAACGGGTCGCTCCGTGGTGCTCACATCTCACAGGTCTTGGGCGGGGAGGGGGGTGTTTCTGGCTGCACCCACGATGCCTCTGGACACCTGGGGCATTGTGTGGGTGGGAGGCTCTTTGGTCCCCGGGGGATGGCATTCGGTAGGAGCCCAGGACACCTGTTGCCTTCTCCCATCCCTGGTGGTGGGGCCACAGCACCCAGGTGATGGCTTGGGGAGCTTGGCTCCCCGCCTGCCCCAGCTGCGGCCCGGGGCACTGGCCCCCAGCGCCACCCTGCTGAAGCCTGCCCTGTCTCCCCAGCATGGAGGAGTGCGAGGCGCTCTGCACTCGCTTGGCCATTATGGTGAATGGGCGGCTCAAGTGTCTTGGGAGCATCCAGCACCTGAAGAACCGGTAAGAGACTGGTGGGGGTCTAGCACCCCAAGTGTGCTGCAGCGTGGGATGGGGCTGGGCCCCCAGGGCAGGGCGACAGCATGGCATGTGCGGAAAGATGTCGGCCCTTTCTGTGGGTGCTGCTTTGGAGGATGGGCAGGGGATGGGCTCACTCAACTCTCCTGGCACCATCCTAGTGGGTGCAGTGGCTGATGGAGAGCATCGTCCCCTTCCGTGGGGTCAGTCCTTCCCCAGAGGGGTGCAGGTGGGGTGACAGATCTTCATGGGGTCCCTCATCCCCACGCAGGTTTGGAGATGGCTACATGATCACGGTGCGCACCAAGTCCAGCCTCAACGTCAAAGAGGTGGTGAGGTTCTTCAACCGCAACTTCCCTGAGGCCATCCTCAAGGTGAGCTCCCTGCAGTGGTGATGGCACCTCCTGCCAGCCTCCACCTCGGGGTTCAAGCAGCCTTCATCCACCAAGGGACATCGCTGTAGAACCCTCCATGGGGTGACAGGAGGGAGTCTGGGAGTGAGGGCTCAGGTGTCACATCCCTGTCCCCTGCAGGAGCGTCACCATACCAAGGCCCAGTACCAGCTGAAGTCGGACCAGATCTCACTGGCACAGGTGTTCAGCAAGATGGAGCAGGTGGTGGATGTGCTGGGCATCGAAGACTACTCTGTCAGCCAGACAACGCTGGACAATGTGAGACCAGGGACAGCGCGGGTGGCTGGATGCTTGTCCTGAGAGAGGGTGGCTGTGCCCGGGGCGGGGGTGGCTGTGCCAGCGTGCCTGGCAGAAACCATCTTTGGGATAGGAGCTGGTGGGGTGCATGGTGGTGGCCACAGCCTGGTGGGATGTGCTGGAGCCCGTCTCCAGCAGCATGGATGGCAGGCGAGGGGCAGCCAGGGGGTGGAGGTGCTTGCGGGGTTCCCTCACAGCCTCCTGCCCCTTCCTCCCCAGGTGTTTGTGAATTTTGCCAAGAAGCAAAGTGACAACCTGGAGCAGCAGGAGACGAGCCCCAGCTGTGCCCTGCAGTCACCCCTGGAGCGTGTGCTGAGCCTGCTGCGCCCCCGGGCTGCCCCCACAGAGCTGCGGGCCCTCGTTGTGGAGGAGCAGGAGGACCTGGAGACAGACGACGAAGGCCTAATCAGCTTTGAGGAGGAGAGGGTGAGAGGTTGTCCCCAGATCTGGGTGTCCCTGCTCCCAGCTGTGTCCCGACCAGGGAGCACTGGAGCTGGGTGCTGCTGCACCGGGTCTCGTCCAGGGAAGGGAACGCAGTGGGGCCAGGGATGGACTAGAGGGGGTTCTCTGGGAGGGGTGACTGCTCCCCCCTCAAGCAGCCCCTGCCCAGCCCAGCCCCTCAGCCCTGCCCATCTCTCTGCCTGCAGGCTCAGCTGTCGTTCAACACAGACACACTGTGCTGAGACCCCAGGGACAGCCATGTCCCCTGGTTGTGAAGCCACTGAACCCTTTTAGCCTCTTTCCACCCTTCGCCCCACTGAGCGGAGCTGCTGCAGCTGGAGGTGCGTGCCAGAGAGGACATGGTGGGTATGGTGCTGGCCTGTATGGACCTCGCAAGTCACCTTCAGCTCCAGGGCAGTGTCACTGTGGTGCCAGGGGCCATCATCCTCGGCCGGCTCACCTGGCCAGCGTGTACCAATGGACAGACTGCGAAGAGGATGCAGAGTGGCTCCAGTTGCCAAGCCCTGCACGCTGTGTGGCGGGGATGAGGCCTGTGAGCTGTGCCTTCGGTTGGATGCCCATGTTGCACCCACCCTGGGGACGCCCAGCTGTGGGGATGCCCCCCTGCCCCAGCACTGGCACCACCTCAGGCCTGGTCCAGGCAGAACCAGAGGAAGGACAGCTGCTTTCGCCTTGTTTCCATCACCCCTGGCTTGCCGCTTGCCCATGGCACTGTAGGGGCCTTGGCGTCCAGCACTGCAAAGGCAGGAGATCTGGTGCTTCACTCACGGTTGGTTTCCGTCACTGACGGGATGTCACCGGTGGGCCTTCAGCCTGCCCAGGACAGGGGCCTCAGCCTGGCAGGTGCATCCTGCCCACCCACACTGCTGCCAGCCACGGGGTCTGGCCGCCCTGGCCCTGCCCGGCCTCGCCATGCGTGCACTAGGCACTCGGCACTGTCCCCGGGGCCGGGCAGCAGCACCCCTGCAGATGGGCACGAGGTGGGGCAGAGGGGTATTTCACAGGGTATTTCACATGCTGGCACCAGCTGTTTCTCCCCTCTGCCCCCAACCACGTCCCTCCCAGAGTCCCTCACGCCGCCTCCTGCCTGCCCTCACCACCCGCTTCCACCACCACGGGGCATCGCTGTGGCTGTGCCACCTTTCCGCTGTGACCCCCTCCTTTTCCCCCTTGGCCTGGCACTCATTGCTCAATGTCCAGACCTGTAGAGGAGCCACCTGCACTCACGGGTTTCTTATTGTTGGGCCACTGGTGATACTGGGAGAGGAGCTGCTGCAACCCAGGCTGTCTTTTGAAGCTGGGAGCGTGGTGGCCTTGAGCTAGGAGAACAAAAGAGCTCGCCTGGGCACTGGCAAAACCTGGCAGTGGTGCCAGGGGGTGGAGGGGCTGGCAGTGTCACCAGGGCCTGCAATGTCACCTGGGGCTGGCAGTGGGCATGCCCTCGGCCAGCAGTGCCCCTCCTTTCTGCAGAGGGTCCTGCTGCCTTGTCACCTACAGGGGCCGTACCCAGCACCCGCAGCCTAGCAGCATCCCCCAGCCCATGGCTCTCCAGCAACTCGCAGCTGTGCCCAGAGGTGGGGTGACGGCAGGGCCTATGACACTGATCCCGACCACTCACCCCCTGGGTGTCCCAGGCCTTTGCAGCACCCTGGGGTAGCCATGCACAGTTCCCCTCTTCTTCCCAGGGAGCACACGGGGCCAGGTGGCCCATGTGTGCCGCACTGCCCTTTCTGCCTCAAGGGCAACAGGGTCAGCTGGAGGCCCCGAGCTGGCTCCTGCCCACTGGGAAGCAGGCAGAACCAGGTACCCCAGCTCGCTGCTGTGGGGCAGAGCACCACGTGGACAGGCGCATGGGACCAGCCCTGGCCCCACTCAAGGGCACAGGAGCAGGGGCGGAGCCAGGTGGCAGCTCACACTCTGCTGTCCCTGTGTCCTCGGTCCTGCCAGTCCTGTATGCCACCTGCTATAGATTGTGATACAATATACAGTATTTTCAATAGGGGAAACACTCGGGGGGTGGGTGGGTGGGGAGATAAGCTCTATTTTCAGATTTTTTCAGACCATATTTTTTTTTAACGGCATACTGGAAACTGGCTGGTCCTGGGGTGGGGTGGATGGCACAGGTAGGCAGCCCCGACCTGGGGTGACCCCTGCTGCCTTGCTGGGCGTGCTCTGCCTTCCTGGGTGGGCGCTGGGGGGCAAGCCAGCTCAGGGTTAGCCCTTGGTCACCTTTGGGTCCCCAGCTGTGACCTCAGTGGGGGGACCCTCGGGGCCTCCCAAGGTGTCCATAGTGCCGTACTCTGGCCAGGGCTTTGTCCTCACCTGGCACCCACTCTGCTGCTCAGGGCTCTGGGAGGGCACCGGCACCGTGGGGACAGAGTCCCCGCCTGCACCCTCTGCAGCGCTGTCCCCACCTGCTGCTGTGCCACCATCCCCATGCCCTGTGGCTTTTGACGGTCAATGGCGATGCTTTTGTGCCCCCAGTACGGTGTGCCCAGCACAGCCTGGATGGCTGCAGTGGCCTCCCCACCCTGAGCTCAGGGCTGCCTGCTGGGGGCACCCCGAGGGTGGCAGTGGGGTGGGAGTACGAGGGCATTGCCCCAGGGCAGGGGTGGCTGCTGCCTTAACACTATTTGCTTTGTTGAGTTTGGCCCCGCTTCCTGCCTCAATTCCCTCTGCATGTCCTTGGCCAACAGCCACAGGCACAGCACCGGTGTCACGCATGGCCCCAGGCATGGGGCACCCGGAGGGGTGGGGACACCTTGGAGGAGCCTGTACATTGCAAGCAAAAAAAAACAATGAAATGTGAAAACAATGATTGTTTTAAATAAAAAATAATAACGAGCCAGCGATGCTGTGTGGTTGCTGGTGGGCAGGAATGCCAGGGATCAGTGCCTGGGGAGGGACTGGGACCTGGGATAGGGGTGCAGGAGCCTGCCGTGGGCAAATGAAGCTGGGCACAACACAGCTGCATCCAGTGCGTGGCATCTTCCAGGGCAGGTGGTGGGGCTGGCTAGGGGCATGAAGCCCGGCAGGGCGCCCAGGCAGGAGCTGCTGATACTGGCAATCCTGTGAGCCGCCCTGGCCAGACCCAGGCTGGGAGCAGCGGCCAGGGCCTCACAGCAGGGCGTCCCTGGCTGCACCGTGGGGCCAGGTGTGGGTGGGAGCAGGTGCACCTCAGAGGGGAACGTGGGCTGGGAGGAGCCATAGCTCCAGCACAGGCACCTGCAGCACAGCCACCGCTCAGCCAGCAGCCACCACCCAGCATGGCCGAGAAACCCCAAATACAGCTCTTTTTGTGGAGGGGAGGTCATGGGGGCCTGGGGTGCACCAGGCCAGTGGGCTCCTCTGGCAGCCACCCCTGCCACTGCTGGGCTGGGGTGGCCCAGCTGCTCCTGCCCACCGCAGGGCCCAGATGTGGCGACCTGGGCAGGCACTGGGCGGTTCAGGGCTCTTCTCCATGGCACAGCAAGCTGCTGCCTGCCCCACAGGCATGGGGGAGGCTGTGGGCACTCAACATGGAGGGGTTTGGTCTGGGGTGCTCTACCCAAACCAGGGTCCCCTGCCCCGCAGCCTGGCCAGCAGAGCATCTGACTGACTGCCTGCACCTGCCGGGCCCTTCCCAGCCACCACCTGGCCGGGGCAGTTTGTCCAGCTGCACAGGGCAGGACAGGGCCTGCCTGAGAGTGACAGGGCCACCAGCATTGCCATCACCTTCCTCCGGTACAGTCCCTGCCACAGCTGCCCCTGGTGCCACCGTGGTTGCTGCCCCCAAGCCCCAGTCCATGTGGCCCTGTGGAGCTGGGGTAGCCTGGTGCCCCCGGGGAGCCAAGGCTAGCTCCCGCCGTGCCCCACAGGCTGCTCTGGGGTGGGGCACAGAGGCCCCAGGAGCCGGTGAGGGCCAGTGCCCTGCCCAGCATAGCAGGTGCCACAGGATGCCAGTGCTGCTCACCTGCCTGCGGCCAGCCCAGACATGGCTGGGGTGGGGTGGCACTTGCCCTGCCACCCTCACCCTACACCCACTGGGGCCACCCAGCCAGCGCTGCCCCTGCTGCAGCAGCTGTGCCAGGGGGAAGCAGCAGCTGAGCTCTCCCTCTCTGCCCACAGGCAAGCGAGGATGAGGAGAGTGTGGGCCACTGCCCCTTCTGCCAGCGGCTATTCACGGTGCTGCTGCTCAAAGGGGTGCCCTTCACCCTCACCACCGTGGATGTGAAGCGGTGAGTTGTGCCCCCCCACTCACCATGGGGCCACAAGGGTTGCCAGCCACGGGGTCAGGGCCACAGGTGGTATGGGACAACCTTGCCCTGACACCCTGAGGGGGGAGTGGTAGGTCCCCAAAACTTTGGGAAGGGGCATGAAGGGTGGGCACTGTGGGACACATGCAGCCTGTTGTACCCCTGCAGCTGCCCACTACTGCCTGAGGGAGGTCAGCGGGCAGAGCTGCCATGGGCACACACTGAGGCAGGAGCAGCTTTGGGGCACCACCTTGTCCCTTTGCCCAGGACACGTGTGTGTGTATACACAGACACACAGACAGTGCCCTGCAGAGCCCTGGGCACTGCTGGGCATCAGCATCTGTCCCCATCTCTCACAGGGCACTGGATGTGCTGAAGGACTTCGCACCAGGTGCCCAGCTGACTATTTTGCTGTACAACGGCAAGCCCAAGACCAACACCGTCATCATTGAAGACTTCCTGGAGGACAAGCTGGGCCCTCCCATGTCAGTGGGCAGTGCTGCCCCAAGAGGGGGCAAGGGGCCAAAGAGGGGCAGGACAGGCAGGGGGGCAGGCAGCACATGAGCCTGCTGGCCCCTGCCTCCTTCCTCAGCTGCGCCCATATCCCTGCAGGTTTCCCAGCCTGGTCCCATGGTACAGAGAGTCAAGCCTGGCTGGGAATGACATTTTCCACAAGTTCTCCACTTTTATCATGAACCCAGTGCCTGCCCAGGATGAGGGTGAGGAGCTGAGTGGGGGGACACCCAATGCAACCTCTCAGGTGCCACCACCTCGACACCTGGTCAAGTCACCCAGAGCTGCTCCCCAGGCCACAGCTGGGTCTCTCCAGGCACTGCCCCTCCCCACACAGTTCAGTGCAGCCATGCCAGGGGTCTCCTGGGAGAGCAGGGGCAGGTGCCAGCCTGGGCAACGCAGGAAAAGCACAGACAGGCACTGCCTGGGCACAGGGATGGGCTGGCAGGAGGCCTCAGCAGAGCTGCGGGGCCCCATGCCTGCAGCAGGGCTGTGGCCTGAGCCAGCAGCACTGCTGCTCTCCTCACAGCCCTGCAGCGGAGCCTTCTGCGGGCCCTGCTGAAGCTGGATGAGTACCTGAGTGCCCCAATGGAGTACCAGCTGGCCCACAACCCCCACCTCCGGGCCTCCCGGCGCCGATTCCTCGACGGGGACCAGCTCACATTAGCTGACTGCAACCTGCTGCCCAAGCTCAACATCGTTCAGGTGAGCCCAGGCATCCCTAGTGCCCTGCCCTCCCCCTTGCCCTGGCTTCTCGAGGCTGCTGGCCCCACACCCTCACCTCCCACTCAGTGCCTATGGCAACCTCCTGCTCCTTTGCCAACCCCTATATCACCCCAGTGCCCCCCTGGAGTCCCCCTCCCCATGACCCCTGCCCAGCACAATGCCTTCCCACAGACCTCACTCCCCTCCGCATTCCCTGCTGGGTGCCACCCCTTGTCTCATGCAGGTCCAGGGATGTCCCCTGGCACCTTGCCACCCTTCCTGGCTGGCTCCTGGCTGCGAATACCAACCCACGGCTGCAGGGCCCTCCTTGGCACACCAGTAGCAGACAGGGCTGGGCAAGGGCTCACCCCATTTCTGCCTGCAGGTTGTGTGCCAGCATTACTGCCACTTTGGGATCCCCAAGGACCTGCGGGGTGTGTGGCACTACCTCAACAGCACCAGTGAAACCAAGGCGTTCAAATACACCTGCCCCAACAACGAGGAGGTCATACAAGCCTATCACTCTGTCATCCGGTCACTGCAGTGAGCTGGGCACACACCCAGGTGAGCGTGGGGCCAGGGTTGGGCAGCAGCCAGCACCCACCCTGGGCCTGCCGGGACCACCACTGTCCTGCCTGCACACACCTGGGAGGGCAGAGCATGAGCTGTGCCCTGGCATGCAAATTCCCCCAGCTGGCACCCCTGCCTGTGGCACCAGCAGCAATCTGCATCGCACTGCGCCCACAAATGCATTCTTGCCTCTTGTGCCACACACTCTCTGCCTGGCCAGGACCCCCCCCACCTGTCCTGTGGCCCCTCAAGCATCAGAATAGGTGAAAGGGGGCCACAGCCATGGGCCCTATCTGTACCAAAGCTCGGCAATGCTGAGGGCAAGGGCCGGAGCTGGGGATGAAAAGCTACCCAGAGCACAGGGCTGCAGGGCACAGAGGGCAGCACACTACCGCAGGCATCCTTGCAGCCTCCTTTGGAGGCACACACCACCTGCCAGGTGAGCAACCCAAGGCAGGGCTGTGCCAGGGCAGCAGGCACCACAAACACCCCCGAGAAGTGGCAGTGGGCAAGGGGAACCAGCACAGCCACAGCACAGCCCTGGGGACAGAGCTGGGGGCATGCTGCAGGTGGTGGGTGTGGCCCAGCCCCCATCACCCTGGGTGTCCCCCCAGAAACTGCTGTTAGGAAGCTCTCAGGAGCAGATGTGGGAGAGGAATGGGGGTGAAGCAGGGCAACTCCAAGCCATGTATCAGAGCTCTCAGAAATCAATAAAGGCTTTGCAAGCAACTGTGAGTTTGGAGTGACCAGCCCCAGCACCTCTCCTCCGTTGCAGGACTCTGCGCCAGCCTCCCAGCCCTCCCCCAGTGCCTAGCAAGGGCTGGGCCCATTCTCCCAGCTCTCCAGGGGCCTGGGGAGGCTCTGACCACTCACCCACCAGTCCACTGGCACAAAGCTAGCAGGAAAGTGAACTCCTCTGAGTCCCTGACCCGCCAAGTTCAGATTAAATTGGCCACAGGGTACCTGAGCAAGGGAAAGGCAGAACTGACCGACACACCTGGCACTGACCCAGTCCCCAGAGACTGGCTAAAATCACCTTTATTGGCAATAAGTTAAGCACAGGCAATCTTTTAATTACATAGCGATAAAAAAGTTCCTTAAAAACTCCACCAGTTCATTTCAGGTGAGGTAGAGAGGTGGCCCCTGCCAGCAGGGAAATGCTGCATGGAAAAAAGCCCCCAATTCTGTCATCTCTGCCCTGTCTGTCCCCCCAAAGGCCATGCCACTGCACCAGCTGAGGATCTGCTGCTTGCTCAGGCCTGCCAGGTGCTGGCTCCAGCTCTCTGGTTCCTGCTTGCCCCATCCACTGCCCAGGGTGCAGTGAAACCTCCTCCACCACCCGCCCACACAGGTGACAAGGCTCCGGTAGGGCTGTCATCAGAGAACAGGACAGCACAGGTCAGGAGTCCTCGAAATCCACTCCAGATGGTGCCTTCTTGCTAGATGGAGGTGGAAGGAGCATCACAGCCCAAAGCCCCACACTCTGTCCCCATGCAGCTACAGAGTCCACTGGATCTCCAGCACTGCCCAGCCCCAAAACTGGGCCTGGGAGCAGCACCTACCTTTTGAAGCCAGGGTTAATGAGAGACTCTCCTGGGATCTTCCTCTTCGCTGGAAAAGCTGAGCCAGCACCCCTGTTTTTCCTGGGATTGGGGTCTGCCTCGGTCAGAGACAAGCAGGACAGGGATTACAAAAGGTCAGCTCTACAAGCCCCTCCACGCCCAGGGTGGGCTTCCAGCAGCCCAGCCTGGCTGGCCCAGCACCCCTGGTGGGGGAGGAAGGGCCAAGCCTGGTCTCCTCTCCCAAAGAAGCAGGAAGGCATGGACCTGCCATAGCCCCCAGTTTGGAAGAGCAGCAAGGCCTGACCTCCTCCTGGAGGCTAGCAAACAACCTGTCTGGCGATGCCTGGCATCTAACCTGAGCAGAGTGCACCCCAGACACCTGTGAGCCACCAGGCTGAGCCCTAGCCCCTTCCATGCCAGGAAGGGCACTTGGACAGCAGGGCAGCTGACAGTAGCCACAACTGAGAGAACTGAGAGTGTTGCAGAGCTGACGGTTACAGGACCAGCTGCCTCCTGGGGAAGAAAAGGCAAACAAATAGCGGGACCGGGGGAGGTGCTCCCTGGCAATTGCCCACCTGGCAGGAAGAGCTGCTGGCTCCAGGCAGCATTCTTCTCAGGGCTGCAGGAAGGTGCCAGTGTCTCCACCACTGCTGAGACAGGAACCAGAGCCAGAGCTTGTGACAACACACCACAACACAGCATGCAGCACTCCAGGCCTCCCCAGGAAGCTCCCTCCCCTCCACAGCCCAACTGAGCCACATTCTCCTCCCAGCAGTCCCACCTAGGCTGTTGCTGCCCCAGGATCTTCCTAGGCCCCTAAAATAGAGGCCTCTGTAAGGCAACTCCCACACACAGAGGCAATGGTGTGGTGCCAGTCATGGAGACAAGGTTGTGCTTCTGCACAGAGACACAACACCGGGTCCTCTGGTCCCATGCAGGATCTCTTCTGCCCGAGATGGTCAGACCAGCTTTGGGAACTGGCCAGCCTAAATCAGAAGAGAAGGCACCACGCCCTCCTGGCCAGTCCACCAGGACCAGCAAGGAGAAACCACCTGGCATGAGGCCAGGGCGGCACAGCCTTCTCCCATCGCTGGCTGAACTGGAGCACTTGGGGTGCCTTTGAGTGTCGGGCATGATACTGTAAAGGTGGCAGGGAGCTGCCCGCCCTCCTCCTGCCTTTACCCCCTTCCAAAACCCACCACGGACCTCCCAGACGTCTCTCCAGGCTCTCGATGTGCCCCGCCATGCCAAACACCAGCGCCTGGAGCTGGCTCCTCGCCTCGGCGATGGGCAGCTTGAAGAGGTCGAGGGACCAGCACGGGGCCTCCTCCCGCAGCTGCAGCGTGGCCTTCCCCTCGCCCAGGTGCAGCGAGGCGGCCCCCCGCCCCAAGGCCTCCCTGCGTGGGTGAGGCCGGGTGAGGGGGGCCCTCGGTGGAGGGGCCGGGTCCCCGCGGCTGTGGCACCTACCTGAGCTTCGTGCCGTACTCCTCTGGCTGCCATCGCTGAGGAGGAGAAAGGGCACGTCCCGAAACGGCCCGCCCCGGCCCAGGGCCAGGCTTGGCCTCACCGCCGCGCCGGCCCGGCCCGGGGCCCGGGCCCTCCCCACCACCCCGGCCCAGGTACGTACGCAGCCGAGCGGCCGGCTGGCGCCGAGCTCCGCGGCCCAGACCTCCAGGGCGTCGGTTACACTGCGAGAGGCAGCGGCTCAGGCTGTGCCGGGGCTGCTCGGCCCCGGCCCGGCCCCGGCCCCGGCCCCGCACTCACTAGACGGTGCCGCCGGGGCCAGGGCGGCACCAGCAGAGGTACCGGCCCGGCCCGGCCCGCAGCAGGTAGAAGGGCCCGGCCGGCTCCGCCATGGCGCCGGCGCCGGAAGGGGCGGGCGACGCCCGCGGGCCTTCCCCGGCACCGGGGCCGCCACACCCACCATGGTCAACTTGGGGCTGCGGCGGGTGGAAGACAGCGTGGCCGCCAAGCACCCGGTGCGCTGGGCCGGGACCGGGGGTGCCGATGGGGCCGGGGGGGGGGCGCGGGGGGCCGGGGGGCCGGGGGCCGGGGGGCCGGGGGCCGGAGTCCCGTGCTGAGGGTGTTTCCGCAGGCGCTGCAGCAGTACGCGGCCTGCCAGTCCCACGCCTTCATGAAGGGTATCGGCGCCTTCCTGGCAGGTACGGCCTGGCTCGGTTCCCCCCGGCCGCTCCCCGGGGGCTGCGGGCACCTGGGCGGGGGGCGGCCCGGGCGGGAGCCGCGGCCGGTAACGGCGCCCGGGCCCCGGGTTTCGGCAGGCAGCGGAGCCGCCTTCGCCGTACAGAAGCTGGTGAACAAGAAGCTGCCGTACAGCCTGCAGTGGAGCCTGCTGCTGGCCGGGGGTGAGTGTCCCGCCCGGTCCTGCCCGTGCCCGGGCAAGCCTGCGGGACGTGCTCGGGGTGGGCAGCAGCTGGAGCAGGGCCACGGTACAGGCAGAAGGGCAGTTTGTCCTTAGCGGGGGGGATTTTCTCCCTGGCTCCTGTCACATCCCTGCTCTCCCCAGCCTTGGGGTGCTCAGAGACAGCTCGCAGGCAGCTGCAGCAGCTCAGAAGGTGGCAGGTGCTTTCCCCACCGCTGCCCTTAGCAAGTGCCCTTGCTGCCAGCATTCTCGGGAGTGTCTTGGCCTCTCCAGCTGCAGGGTCCCTTGCCAGTTATGCGGTAACCAGAGCTGAGACGCAGAAATGCTCCGACTTCTGGATTTACCTGGAGACAGGCACGTCCCCACAGGAGCTCGCCGTGGCTAGCAGGGTGTCGCAGCCTGCAGGTACATTCACATCTCTCCTTGCTGCTTTCCCTAGGCTTGCCGTGCCTGTTTCTTCCCTGCTGCAACAATTTGCTGTTCCCACCTCATAATTAAGCTGGTGACTGTTTGCATCATTGCCAAAATCCCCATATAAGTACTGCACTGCCACCCCGCAGCCGAGGGATGGGGGCAGACACCTGGGGTGGCAGCAGTGCTAGGGCAGCCAGAGCTCCCTGCCTGGTCTCATGGGTCCCGTGTCCCTCCATGCTCCAGGCCCACCCCTTCTGCTGCAGGTACCTGAACAGGGCTGGTGGCGCTGGGTGGGAGCACTCGCTTCTGTCTGCGCCCTGCCTGCTTTGTGGGTTCATGGAGCCAGGGTGAAGGGCTTGTCTGCTGGAAGAGAAAGAAGAGGGTAGGGGATGGAGGGAGGCACTAAACCCCTCCACACCTCAGTTGCTCTGTGGTCAGAGAATCATAGAGGTCTTTTCAAACCTTAATGATTCTAAGATTATTGAGTCCAACTGCCAACCCAACACCACCGTGCCTCCTAAACCATGTCCTAAAGTGCCACATCTATGTGTTTTTTGGACACCCCCAGGGATGGTGACTCCACCACCTCTCTGGGCAGCCCATTCCAATGTCTGACCACTCTTTCGGTGAAGAAATTTTTCCTAATATCCAGTCTAAACCTCCCCTGATGCAACCTGAGGCCATTTCGTCTCGTCCTATCACTAGTTACTTGCAAAAAGAGACCAACCCCCCCTTTACTACACCCTCCTCTCAGGCAGCTGCAGAGAGCGAGAAGGGCTCCCCTCAGCCCCCCCTTCTCCAGGCTAAACCCCCCCAGCCCCCCCAGCCGCCCCCCAGCACACTTGTGCTCCAGACCCTGCCCCAGCCCCGCTGCCCTTCTCTGGACACGCTCCAGCCCCTCCAGGCCCTTCTTGTCCCGAGGGGCCCAAACCTGAGCCCAGCATTCGAGGTGGGGCCTCCCCAGGGCCGAGCACAGGGGCCCCATCCCTGCCCGGCTCCTGCTGGCCACCCCAGTGCTGACACAAGCCCGGGGGCTGGTGGCCTCCTTGGCCACCCGGGCACTGCTGGCTCATGCCCAGCCGGCTGTCAGCCAGCACCCCCAGGGCCTTCTCCGCCGGGCACTTCCCAGCCCCTCTGCCCCGGGCCTGGGGCGCTGCCTGGGGTTGGTGTGACCCAAGGGCAGGACCCGGCACTGGGCCTTGTTAAACCTCACACAACTGGCCTCGGCCCATCGATCCAGCCTGTCCTGATGTCCCTACAGAGCCTTCCTACCCTCAAGCAAATGGACACTCCCACCCAGTTTGGTGTAATCTGCAAATTTACTGAGGGCGCATTCAATCCCCTTATCCAGATCATTGGTGAAGATATTAAACAAGACTGGCCCCAGTACTGAGCCCTGGGGAAGCCTGCTTGTGACCGGCCGACAGCTGGATTTAGCTCTGTTCACCACAACTCTCTGGGCTCGGCATCCAGCCAATTTTTTACCCAGCAAAGAGTATACCCATCCAAGCCATGAGCTGCCAGCTTCTCTAGGAGGAATACTGTGGGAGACAGTGTCAAAGGCTTTGCTAAAGTCTAGGTAGACAGCATCCACATCCTTTCCCTCATCCACTAGGCGTGTCACCCAGTCATAGAAGAAGATCAGGTTGGTCAGGCAGGACCTGCCTTTCATGAAGCCATGCTGGCTGGGCCTGATCCCCTGGCTGTCCTGTATGTGCCGTGTGAGCTCACTCAAGATGTATCACTCCGTAATCTTCCCTGGTACCGAGGTCAGGCTGACAGGCCTGTAGTTCTCTGAATCCTCCTTCCAGCCCTTCTTGTAGATGGGCGTCACATCAGCAAGCCTCCAGCCACCTGGGACCTCCCCAGCTGACAAGGACTGCTGATAAATGATGGAGAGTGTCTTGGCGAGCTCCTCTGCCAGCTCCCTCAGTACTCTTGGGGGGATCCCATCTGGCCCCATGGACTTGTGTGTGTCCAAGTGGCACAGCAGGTCATAAACTGCTTCTTTCTGGATTATGGGGGGTTTATTCTGCGCTCTGTCCCTGCCTTCCAGATCAGAAGGCAGAGCTGGAGGGGCACCAGATCAGCCGCTGCTGGGTGGTTCCCGTGGCTGCTTGCTGCTTTCTCCCCCTGGTACCTTCGGCTCCCAAAGCTAGGCCTAGCTGAATAGGGTTTAAATGCTTCACCATGGCTTTGTGGTTCTCTGCCCACCCCTGGCAAACATGCCGGGATAGTATGGGGTCCAGGGAGTTTGTTCTTTCTGTCACAGAAAATCTGCCCAGCTCAGAGGATGGAGAGAGCACGGCACCACTGCTGAGGAGGAACAAGTATGGGGACATTGTGGAATAGCCAGCAGAGCACAGCACACCATGCCCGTGTCCTGCTTTATCCCTTCCTGCCTGCCCAGCCTGCCTGTGAGACTGGTGGGCTCTGCGGCAGTGCCTGGGAGCTCGGATGAGTCGATCCTGCAGTGAGAGTGTGGTGGAGGCACTGTAGGGATTGCTGCCTCCCAGGTGGCCTCTGAACGTCACACATGGGGAGTACAATAAAAGGCGAGAGCTGAAAGCGCACATTGTGGATGAAGTGAAGCCTGGTGGTGGGAGAGGAAGAGCTGGGGTGCAGGTGGTAACTCTCACCCTGAGGCAGCCTCTGCAGTAAATGTTGGAGCAGAGAGCTCTGGTCCCTCTGAGGCTACGGCACCTGCAATTCAACAGCGCAAGGCTGTGAAGTCACTGCAGGCATGGATGGGTTTGGGCTAAGCTGTGAGGGGGCAGAGTGGTTGTCATGTGCTTTCTGTTTCTTGAGCCTAGCTGGTCACAGTGTCCCGGCCCCCATAGCAGAAAGGCTTTTCTTGCCTGCCCAAATGAGGCTGAGCTGAGCCCTGCAGGTCCTTGGCCCCTGGGGGGTGTGCTCTCTCTCCCCGCAAAGGGGGTGCACATGTCTCCAGAGCCCCTCTGTGTGGCCCCCACCTTGCTCTTGAGGCATGCACCCAGCCAGTCCCAGATTCTCTATCCAGATCTGTAACCAGCTGGCAAGGGAATGGTACTGTCTCAAATTCCACTTATCCAGAGAGGCTCATGGGAAGATTAAGCCTCTTCTACTTTCATTTTTTCCCAACTGTAAACTTCAAGTCATGACTAGAGCAAACTGGGTGCTCTTGGTGGATGTCTAGCTCTGATTCAGCTGCAGCTGAATTTCTTAGAAGGGGAAACCCAGCCCGAGTTCTGAAGGCTAGCTGGTTTCTTAGAGAAGAGCAGCAGTGTTTCAGCTTGAAAGACCAGAAAAGCCTCCTTCCATGTCAGAGCCGGAGACAGAGTCTTGCCACAGGAGGGAGTCCCTATGCTGGCAAGATGAGGAGCCCAGGGAAAAGACTGGATTTGGGGCCTCAGAACATCATCTGAACTGGCATAAGGTTTGGCCTGTACAGAGAGATGGGAAGCAGCTCTTGGAACAGCTAAAAGCAAAGTAGCTTCAGGGAACAGGCAGGTTAAGCCAAGCTCAGCATACTAGGAGTTTGGCTGGAGCGGGGAGCAGAGCTTGTGCTGCACGTGAGAGCAAGGAGGGCAGCAGGAAACCACAACTCCCGCTAATGCTGCTCCTCTCCTGGGGTGTGTGGAGGAACACAGCGGGGTGGCCTTGATGAGTTGGGACTGGCCCTGTGCAGCTGCCCGGCGGCTGGATGCATGCTGTGGTGGCTGAGCTGACTCAAATTGCCAGCCCTGCGGGCTGATCTCCTGCCCTGCTTGGGTAACAGACCCAGCCCCCTGGGAGCAGAGGCTCCCTACGTGTTTCCCTTGCGTTGGAGGCTGTGGCTGCGAGTGCAGCGGTGAATGCATGGGGCAGAGTCAGCTTGAGCGCTGCCTGCTCACACCTTTGGGATGACTGGACCTCTAGCACTTGGCAAACCTCAGCTTTGCAACCACAGCTGATTGCAACTTCCACCTCTAGGTGGGCCTGAGTCTGGATTGAGGTTTCAGGCCCACCTCAGTCCATCTTGGGGGGGTTCTCCAGATTGGTAGAGCATATGAAGCCGTGATGGTGTCTCAGCACTAGGCAGGGGGCAAGGGATCGAGACCTTCAGGCAGAGCCTGACCTGTGGCTGTGTCCGAGTAGACCCCATAAGTGGCTCTACCTATGCGGGACAGCCAGGCTTTTTCAGACTGTTGCTTACAGGAGCCACGGAGCCATAGGAGTGGTTACAAAGATGTATTTCTGGTTATAAAAAACAAACACCCAAACAAAACCAAACCTTCTGCATGTTTGCATGTCCCTGTTCTTACTCAACTGGAAATGAAGGCATGTCCTCCCAGCTGCCTAGCATGGGGTGATGCAGGGCTCGAGCCCCAAAACAGCACAAAGCCCCACTCCCGCAGTGAGACAACCACCTCTGCGCTGGCATGGCCACACACCAGGGAGCCATGGGGGCTTTTTGTGCCATTGCTGGGGGGACAGAGGAGGCTCTGGCTGTGGCAAAGGCAAGTCTGGCTTTGGAACCCCAGGAATGGGGAAAGCACTGCATCTCATTGCTGAAGTGGGACTTGGGAAGCTGCCTGCCCCCCCCCCCCATCTGGTTTTTGCTAAGCCCCTACACAGAGCCCCTGTGCTGAGGCTGGTGGAAGTCCAGGCCAAGATGTGGCCCTCAGGAAGGTCAGGGAGCTTCGTGCATCAGCCAGAAAGACAGTGTGGGGTCCCTTTGAGGCAGGGCTGATGCTCCAGGGACAGGCTAGAGAGGTCAGCTATAAGGACTAGCATAAGTAATGCTCCCCACCCACCCCATGCACATGAGTATAAATCCTGCTTTTGTCTGGACTTACTGGTCCAGTCCAGCCCAGGTCTGGTTGCAGGTCTGAATGTCCAAATCCCAAGCCTGATCCAGGGTCCATCCCTGAGTCACACTGGGAAACCCTTAAGCCATTCTCCTGCAGGGCCAGCAGTCCTCTTCTGTCTCCCTGTTTCTGCAGCTTGAAAGCAAGGGGAGGGCAAAAAGGGACAGTTTTCCTTCTAGGACAGGCAGCATCAGATATTGGAGGAGGACATCTCTGAGCGCTTGCTGCATCCCAAGTCTTCAGGCCATGGAGACTCCAGCAGGAAGGAAGGTGCTGGGTCCTGCAGACAAGGCCCACCCTGCCCCTGCCGTTAGATTGCACTGGACTTGCTGCGCCGGAGCAGGCAGACAGCAGTCACCAGAGACGTCAGGGTGGCGACCACAAAGAGCAGGATGAGGATGACCCAGTAGTTGTACAGCATGCTTTTGTGGGAAGAGGGCTTCTCTGCCGGGATCATGTTGGTGAGGTTCAGCATGTAGCCCAGGGCCCAGCCGATGGAGGTTTCTCCTGCCTGTGGAAAGAGCATGGCATGGTCACCACCTCAGCCTACCCAGCTCCACAGGCCTCAAGAGACCTTCTAGGGACCACCTGAATTTCAGCCCAATGGAGGAGAAGGGTGTGAGGGAGTCAACAGCACCCTGAGCCCTCACTCGCCCATGGGTCCAGCCAGCCCAAGGACGAAGCAGTGACCCTTCTGTGCTGAGCTGGCCTCATCTGATGGGAGCATGATCTCATCCACTCAGGCCAGTCCTGATATCGCTGCCCATCCCATGGCTCATGCAGGTGAGGGCACTTGGCAAAGGTGGGATCCTGCCCTGAGCTAACTTCCCAACAAGCCTGAGCAAAGAGTTGTTTGAGAAGGCTGGTGTCTTGAGGGCCAAGGAAAGACTGGAGGGTCTGACTCCATGATGGCAGTCAGCTCAGCACATTTTTTTTCCATCTCCCAGAAGATCCACCCAAATACTGGGAGTCCCATCCTGCCCCTGTTCCTCAAGATCTTCCCTCACATTGCTTGGCTCTTTCCTGGTGTGGGATCATCTCTCCTGCAGGGCTTTTTGGGCTCATTCAAACAGATATCATGGGATAGGTATGTGCTCTGGTGTTACCCACCTTTTTCTGGAAGGTGATGTTGGGGAAGGAATCATTGTTGAAGTTGTAGCCTTTGGTGGTGAGCAAATAAATGAATGTGCTGACAGTGCAGTAATCAGCCAGCCTTTTCTCCAGCTTGGGAGCTTTCTGGAGCAGCTGGGTGGAATGCATGGAGGGACAGAGAAAAGGGGTCAAACCAACAGTGTCCAGGCTTTTCTTCTATGGCCTGAAGCTCTGGGTGGTTGCATCTGGCTGGCCAAGGCACTGCTCATACCCACCTGAGCCTCTCCTGGTCCCTTGTGGGAGCTGTCACCCCCCCTCCCCCTGCTCCATGGGTGCCAGGACACCCATCCCCCTCCAAGGGCTGCTCTTAGAGCCCGGGTGATGCCCCACATGAAGCAGCCCCCTCCTCACTGCCATGCCTGAGGAACCCACCTCGCTCCAGCTGGTGGCACAGATGGACTTGGCAGCATCCTTCAGGTCGCTGGAGAAGTGCACGGGTCTCCCCATCACTGTCTGGATGAAGTCGACTGTGTAGAAGAAGGCAGAGAAGGCCTGATGGAGAAAAGGAGGTGGCTGTGGGGTAGGCTGGGAGCAAACCCTCTTGCCACAAACAGCCACTCAGACTAGCATGGTGGGCACAAGTGACCACCCTTGGAGAGACAGGGATCTGGCTTTGCTGCTGCATGATGCGGGGTGTCCAGGAACACCTGCCCACGCAGCAGCCAGGCCACCACCCTGCTCCATGCCAGGACTTACGATGAAGTTTCCTGAAACCTCTGGCTGGAAAATGCCATTGAAGGAGCAGCGGGAGAAGGAGCAGGTGGTGAAGTCAAAGAGCTTGCTGACATGCAGGGAACAGAGGCTCCCATTCCCGGTGCCAACCACAGTAATGGTGGTGTTGAGGGCAAGGCTGGGCCTCTCCTTCTCCGTGCAGGGGCTGTCATAGATGCTGCTCAGCAACAGGCTCTTGTGGTAGCCTGTGGGCCAGCAGGGATGAGGGATGGTTGCTTGGTAGCTCTCAGCCTGCCAGAGAAGTGACACAAGACATGTGAGCTGTGCTGTAGCCCCAGCACTGCTGCCTGCTTGCCTCCATTTCCCTGCCAGCGAGATGCAGAGTGGCTTGGGCAGCAGGACACAGAGCTGGCAGTTGCCACAAGCAGCTTGAGATGACTCGGGACATCTTGGCTCTGGCCAAGGGGTGCAATACATTATTGAGTGGGCAGGAGGAAGCCCTGGGACCATCGGAGACGGTTGGGTGCAAAGAGCTGGCTGGGAAAGGTGCACGGCCGGCCCTGCAGGGCTGTCCTAGAGATAGGGTTGGGGACACTCCTGTATAAACACCAGGGTGACAGGGCAGCTGTGAAGTGATAAGAGCCAGCATCCTTGTCAAGCACATGCTGGTACCTGGAGAAGCTTTGAGAGTAGCCTCTTGAGGACCTGGTCCCTTCCGTAGCAGAGGAAGCTGTGGGTGTACACTTTGTACACCTGGCCGTACAACTGCAGCTTCACCTCGTTTCTGGGGTCTTCGATGGTGTACCTGGTTTCAAAGGTGATCTGTGTGGAAGCACCACCAAAGTCCATCGCCCCTAGGGTCATCTTCTGGGGCTGGATCCATTCCCCGAGCCACCCGCGCTGAGCAAGGAAAACAAGAGCGGACATAAAGATGCAATGAGCTGCAGGACGGCCTGGCCACCACAGCTGTCCCTGAAGGGCACCGCGCTCCCCTGCCCACCTTGATGAAGTTCTCCAGGAGGTAGTTTGCAGTGACCCAGCCAAAGACCCCTTCCTCTTCCCCCGACAGGATCTTTGCCCCCCGGAAATCGAAGGGGTACGACTTCAGCGTGGCCACCACAGCGCTGAGGACGGCATCCGAAGCCTGCAGGTTCGCAATGCTGCGGGCCAGGCAAGAGGGCAGAGTGGCAGGGCTGAGCTGGAGTACCATGAGCAGAGGCCCCACTGCCTGCACAGCCCTCCTGCCATGGCACATGGGGTAGGAGGAAGGTGTGTCTTCACCTGGGTACCTGTAGGGATGTCCCTCAAAAAGACCCAGCTAATTCCCCTTGTCACTTCTGGAGAGGGAGGCAGGTGCACTCCCTTCTCATGAGCCATGCTCTGTGGCTGATGAGGGGGGCATGACTCCTTCTTCTGTGTGGTTTTCAGAGAGGTAATTATTCTCACTGCATCCCATCAGGCTGGCAGTGGGTGCAGGGGGACTTTCCTCCTGGCTAGCCAAAAAGACTGGGTGGGTTATCCTGGGGCTGGCCCCACGCCAGCCCCTTTTCAGCCAGGGATGTGCTGGCTGTGCCCTGCAGAGCATCTCCTGCTCTGAAAGGCAGAACCTCTGCAAGGGACACAGAGCTGGGCAGCTGGGAGGGTTAAGAGCTTCACCTGGCAAAGGGGACACATTGCAACTATCCTTTACCATCTCTACCCCTGCCATGGTGAGACGGCAGGGTGGCATGGCAGGGCCCTCCAGGCAGGGTTTGAGGCCAGGCAGCTGGCCAGAGCAAGCACTCACTTGAGCAGGCGCATGCCAGCTGTGGCGCCCAGGTAGAGTGGGGTACCCGTGTGCTTCTCCTTGGGCACGTCTCTCAGCGCTTGGTTCAGGCAGTGCACCAAGCTTGTCCCAGCAGCCAGAGGGTTGGAGCTGTAGCTGGAGATGCCAGGACCTGTGAGAGGAAAGAGCATTGGTCCCTGCAGGTGGTGGGAAGATGCTTGGTGGGCAGCTTTGCTTCTCCCAGGCTGTTCAGAAGGCAGGTGCTGCAGGTTTCTGTGGGCATGGAGCCATCCAGGGTCCAGCCACATCTCCTTGCCCACGCCACATCCCCCACTGACTGACAGCTAGGGAAAGGTTGCTTAAAAAGAGAGTAGAAAACTGTCTGTCGCTCCTCGCTGGGCAGGGAGCTGAATTGTTTCCTGGTGGTTCAGTGGATGCCAGGAAAAGATAAACCACAGGCATGCATGGTGGCAAGCCTTGGAGGGGGGAGATGGGGAACATTTAGGAACAGAGCTGAACCCCTTGTAACACCTCATTGTACTGGTGACTACAGGGCATTTGCACTGTCAAGGTGCCCTGCCCACAGGGGATGTGACAGACCCTGCCACCACCCACCGTCCCCCGGTGACTGAGACAGCCCTTACCCTCCACGTCGCACATGCTGTGCTCGCTGACCACCCCGGTGTCGTTCTCCTTGTCTGCAGGCCACTTGTAGATGAACATGGCTGTGTGGGAGGACCCGGCGTCCAGCACGATGCCATACTGTGGGGGGAGGCAGCGGGTCAGGCCGGAGGCAGGGGACCCCCCGGCTGCCCCAGGCCATCCCGAGGGAAGGCACTGGTGCTGAACGACCCGCTGTGCATGGCCAGTCCTGTGCTGGCAGTGCCCGGCCCAGCAGCTTCAGGAGCGTCGTCTGGCAGAGGTGAGCACTGCTCAGCTCAGCACGGGCATGGTCTTGCCCACACCTGCCTGAACGGCGCCGTGCCCAGGACGTGGCTGGGAGTGGGTGCTCTCCCCAGCCAGGGACAGCGGCTGTCTCAGGACACCACTGAGCACTGTATGGGGACTCTGGCTTTTTGGGCGTTGGGAACCCCTTGCCTCCTTGAGCACAGACTGGGAGCCTCTTCCTCTGCTACTTGCTCCCATCTTCCCACAGCACCACTCCTGGCCAGTGGGCATCTGTGCTGAGCTGTGCCCGCAAGTCCCTGGGGCCCGTGCAGGGGGGGACACCTGGGAGCAGCCCCTTGGGGATGCAGCTCACCAAAGAAGGGCAGCCAGGCACCTTATCCCTCCTGCCCTTGTATGGCTCGGCCATTCTCCGGCTATAAATAACCCCACTTCCTCCCGCCAAACAAGGTTACCCAGCTCCCAGGGAGGGGGCTACCCCATGCTGCCTTCACCCCCTCCGGGCAGAACCCTCTGCCTCATCTTCCACCACCCGTGGGCTTAGGGCCGCCTGTGCTGGCCCCGCCTGTGGCCCCACTAGAGCTGCTTCACTGACAGAGAGGAGGCTGTGAGCCTGGGGGGGTGGGAAAGCAGCTGAGCATCTATGGGATGAAACCACTTAAGGCTTAAACCTGGCTTGTATAAAGGCTCTGTTTGTTGCCTGCCCTGCCCTGACCCGAGTGCAGCCCCAGGGCTGAGGCAGGCAGCTCCTCTCCCTGCCCAACACCCAGGACCCACCCCAGCCCTGCCTGGTGCATGCCCCTCGTCCCATCCTTGTCCCCTTGTCCTGGGTGGCTGCAGGGTTGGGTTTTGGCCAGCTCAGGCAGCAGAACTAAAGTGTCAGGGCACCCGCAGCGATGCCTGGGGTCCCAGCTTAGCGGCAACCCCTATTCCCATGTGAACACATGGCCCCACACCAGTGGTACCCCCTGCTCCCCAAGGGAACCATTTCTAATGGGTGATCCCCGCCCAAGCCTCCCCTGGCACCTGTTAACTGTCAATGGCTTCCCACATGCTCTGGGCCAAAAGCTACAAGCCAGTGGAGAATCCCCATCTGCAGGCAGACTGAGGCCGGTGTGCCATAGCACTGCTGTCACAGAGCAGCTCCCAGAGATGCTAAATGCTGCTGAGAGGAGAGGGGGGGCTTTGACAGCCTCCCCCTGCCCCAGCTACTGCTCCAAAGCACAAAGCTGGGGAGCAGGACCCCCAGTTTGGGCCATTTCTGGGCTGGATGGTTGGGGTTGGTGCCCTCGGCAGCCTTGGGAGGGCTCTCACTCAGCCTTCTCCTCTGCCCAGTGTTCTGTGGGCCATGCACACCCTAGCACTGACTGTTCCCCCGGTCCTTCCTCATCATAGCACCCTCTGCTTCGCCTGCCTGCCCTGGGACCCAAAGGGAAAGCATGGACAAGTCACCCCCAAACCCAGGGCTGAGCACAGCTGGGACCCCAGGAGCAGTTTCCAGGCGCAGGATGACATGTGGGGGCTGCAGCCCGTGGAGGGGGACAAGGCTGGAGACAGGGATACCTGTGGGGTGGCAGGGGCTAAGAAACGCTGGAGCAGGAGGCAACGAGGATGACCTGCAGCTCTGGGGACACCGGGTGCCAGACACCAGGGATGGGGACAGCCCGGCGGGAGCGGTGCTGGGGGTGCCAGGCTGACCCTGCGGCAGGAACGGGCGTGGCCATGTGAGCTTGGACACACGGCTGGATCCAGGGTGGGCAAGGGAAGCCCCATATGCCTGTGGTGGGGGAAACCTGGTTCAGGGGATTTTCTCCTGCCTTCGCTGGGGCTGGCGCAGCTGGGCCCTGCTTGCAGCCCCACAGAGAGCTGGCATGGCAGTGCATGCGTGGGGTTGTACATGAAGGGGGGAATTGCACATGCATGTGGGTGCCCACACATAGGTATACATGTGCATGGATGTGCATGCATGTATGTGTGCATGTGGTGTGCGTGCCTGCAGGCATGCGTGTGTGTGCATGGACATATGCACACACGTGCAGATTTAGGTTGGAGGTGCACGGTGGGATGTTCATGCACATAGGTGTGCCGACATGTTTGTGAGAATATGGGTGCGTGTGTCTCTATGCATATGTGCATTTAGGTGGGTGTGCATGGGCATGCATGCGAGTGTGCGTCCGTGTGGGCACTCCTGTGGATGTGCGTGTGCAGGAGCTTTGAGAGGCTTAGGGCTTGTCTGTTCTCACTGCACAGGAAGCTAAGCTGTGGGTGCTCTCAGTAGGAGCAGAGCATGGGGAAGCTTAGCTCCTCCTGCGAGAAGCCCGTCTGTCTGACCCGAGCAGTTCGTGGAGAGAGCAGTGTTCCTCTGCGTGTGCCGAGGGAGGCTGCCTTCCTCCTTTGCCTGTGTTAGGTGGTGGGGAGCACCTTCCCCTCTTCCCCCGAATTAGCAGCCTCTCCTCCCTGCATAGGGAGGGGTGATAGACTCTTAAGATCCCATTTTTTCCCTTTCTCACATAGTATTTGGGAGTTTAAATCAGATACATAAACTCAGGCAGTGGAAGCAGTAGGAGGGCGAGCTGGCAACAAGTGACAGCAAGTGAGAGTCTGGCTGGCAGCAAGGTACGGGGAGGGAGCGGGTGGAGAGGTGCAAAGGCCCTGCAGTTGTGGCTCTGCTGCCCGCACAGGGCGGCCAGCAGCAAGAGGTGGCAGTGAGCCCTGTACCCAGGGCAAGCCCTGTGGGGAGATGTCATGTTTGGGGTGACAGGGACACCACCAGGGCAGGTTGCAGAACCAGCTGTCCCAGCAGACATGTCTTGGTGCCCTTCGCTGCCAAGGCCTGCGAGTTGGGGTGGGGGGGTCTCTCCTCTCACATCCCAGTGTCCAGGCAGGCAGAGCCCATCGCTCCCAGGTGCGGGGTGGCAAAGATGGGCAGCAGCCCCAGAACTCATGGGTGAGGAATGGTCTGTGGGACCCCCGCCCCGACCAGCGGTGGCCTGGCCCCAGCAGTGCTTGGGCCTGGCTGATGGAACGACATGCAGCAACATGAACTGCTGCAGCGAGGTGGGTGCTGCCAGCCGCAGGGAGTGCCCGGCACCCAGCCAACTGCCGATGCCACAGCTCGCACCTGGCTGCCCCGGCATGAGAGGAGTCGCCATGGCCTTGTGTCAGCCCCCTCTGCCCCCTCCTGGGGGGTACAGGGTTTTGCACCCCAGCCTGTCCCAGCAGAGGAGCCATCCTCCCTGGCACCACTGGTCGCAGTGAGCAGGGGTGGAAGCCACTTGCAGATGTGTGTGCACATGAAGGGCCCAAGGCAGTCCTGCATGGCCAAGAGGGTCCCCAGGGATGAAGGAGAGGTCCTGTCCCCTCCTCCAGACCTGGGGGTACACACACCCCTCCAGCAGCTGCATGGAAATCGGGGGGGGTGTGTGTGTGTGTGTGACTCACAGCGGGGCTGTGATGGTGCCAGCCCCTGTCCCTGTCCTAGCCCCTGTGCCTGGGCATTGGAGCCACTGCATCACCCAGTGCAGAGCAAGCTACTCTGCAGGCTCAAGCTGTGGATGAATTGTAGGCTTGCAGCCATGTGGGGGTCACAGGCAGGTTTTCTTCAGGGGCCCTGCAGACAGGAAGCCCCTGGAGGGAGAAACCTGGCTGAAAAACCCATCTTACTAGTGATTTGCAGCATAAGCACCGCCCTCAGCTCTTCTAGCTGAGGTGTCCTGTGCCTGCCAGCAAGTGGGCTGGAAACAAGGGCTGGAGGGACACAGGGATGCGCTGGCATTGTCCTGTGCTGGCGCCTGGCTCCTGTCATCCCTCTCATCGGCCCCAGCACATTTGCCTGTAGGCACCCCAGGGCTTGGTGGGGCCTCACACATATGTTCATGGCCCTGGCCCCAGCCCATGGGACAGCATCTCCTGGTGGCACAGGGATGAGGGATTTTTCTAACAGGTCCCCCTGCCCAGACCCTGGTGATGCCACAGGGCTAGGGGACATGGCACAGCCCCACACTAGGATTGTCCCCATGCCAGCTGCAGCCCTGTTGCCTCCTGGGTCACCTGTGGCCCTGCAGGCTCTGCCCCACAGCAGCATCACTCAGCCCAGCCCAAGCCAGGGCTGCTCAGTCCTGAAGCCCTTGCAGAGGTGACAAAGAGGGCGGGGATGTCCCCAAAGGCCACGTGGCAGCAAAGACCTGAGTAGGGCTCTGCCCAGAAATATCCCATGCCCCAGGGGAGGAGGCAGAGGGGGACACTGAGAACTGCCCAACTCTCTGTAGCCCAGCAGCATGCCACAAGGCTGTGCCCGCACCTCCAGCCCCCAACCCCACAGGGTGTCCAGGTGGCCCCACGGTGAAGCAGGGGTTCAGCCCAGCCCCACAACATCCCACCTCCCTTGAGTGTGGTGAGACCCGTGAGGGCTCAAGGTCTGCAGTGGGTTATGACGGGTTTCCTTCCCACTGTGGGAGCCACAGCTCTCCCAGGACAGCTGGCAGGGGAAGAGCCTTGCAGGCGTTGTGATGGCCTTGTTGTGATGAAGATATTTGCCAAAAGAAGGAAAAGAAAAATTGTCAAAAGAAGGCAACAGCTCCAAGCAGTCAGGCTGTGGTGGTGTAAGCCCCACTGCAGACCTGTGAGGGAAGGGGAACACCATGCTCTCAGGATCAGTTGCCCCAGCAGCAGGATAACTAATTGGAGACATTTTTAGGGCTATATTCCAAGCAAAGGAGCTGGAAAGGGAAGACGTGGAGCCTTAGCTAGGCAGGGTACAGTGCTTATCACCCATCAGCTGCTGCTAACGTGGTCTGAGCCAGCAAGGACCATGTCTGGCCTGGGACGTGCCCAGGGTGCCCCACAGCAGGACCAAACTCCTCTAAATCATGTCTGCACATTTTGGGCTGAGTTAGACTAAGACAAAGCTTTGCATCCCCAAAACAGCTCTGAGCTTTGGGTAAAGACAAACCCCCCGGTGCCCACCTGGCTCCAGCCCCATCAGAACGGGCACTGCCATGACACTGGTGTGAGCCCTGGTGGGCAGCACCTCACGGCATGCACCGTGCTGGACCTCACATACACTTGGCACAGCCAGGGACAGTGCGAGACCCCAAGGCCCCGGGCCAGGTTGCGCAGCCTCAGATGGAGCAGGACCAAGACACATGTGAGTGTTCAGGGATGCTGAGTCCCAAACCACATTGCTGCCTGTAGACTGGAAGGTGCTACCATCCAGGGAGAGAAAAAGCACAAAAAAGCTCAAAAATTAAATATCTGGGAATGCATCTGGTGTAAAAGCAAAACTCCAGCTTGGAACCAAGAGGAGAAAAGGCTTCTTAGGCTAACCCAAATGCTGCACACAGGGCTCTTGGCACTGATCCATCTAATTCCCCGTGTCCAAAGAAACAAAATCTGTTTTGAAACCAGCTACGGGCACTGCTCAATATGGCCCCAGCCCTTAGAAATGGGTGGCAAAAAAAGGTGTCACAGGGAAAGAGTTAATCATTGCTAGTTATACTAACAGCAGAGAGTATCATCATCTTCATTACATTTGACAAACCCAGAGAGAAGGCAGCACATCTGACATTCAGGCTGGCTCAGAAAGTTTTCAAGCAAATTGCTTGGGATGAGAAAAAGGGGGTTTTGGATGAATCATTTTCCAGGACAAGAGCCTGCTCCCCACAGAATAGCTTGGTCTGTCACTGAAAAAAAAAAAAAAAGACTTTTTTAAAACAAAAGACTTGGGCTTGAAAAGAGTCAACTGGAGGACTTGGCCAACTAGAAATTGGTTGGAAACGTCTTTCAGCATCTGAATTTACAATGCAAAAGAAAAAAAAAGCAGCTCGTTTTCACAGGGAAGTGCATTTCTCACCCAGCAGCGCTGGCTCAGGCCATATAGCTGGAGCCATGAATGCTGGGTGATGCTGGGGTGTGCATGCTGCCCCATCCCCAGACAGAACCGTGGGAGCAGATGCTGACACAGCTGCTCTGGCCTGGGGGGCTGCATCCAAACACGCCACCACTATTTTTTAGTGTCTCCAAAAGATTCCTCTCCCAAAGATCAGGTCTGAGGTGCCAGTGCCTGGCAGGCGGGGGTCTTGCTGCTGGCCTGCTGGTGGGGACCTTCCCGTCCCTGTGCAGCCCAGCGGGGGCTGCTCCCTGCGACCCCCACCCCGCAGCTCGGGTACCCCCAGCCCCAGTGGACTCCCTTGACGCTGGGGATCCTCTGGATACCGGAGCCTCCACCGCACCGGGCATCCCGCAGATCGGGGTGCCCACTGCGGCTCCCCCAGCCCCCGGCAGCCCAGGTCCCCCTCGGTGGTGCTGTCCCCATCCCCTCCGTGCCCGGAGCCCCTGGTGCCGGCCCCGCTCACCTTGAAGCCCGGCGGGCCCCGCGTGTCCCCCGAGCCGAGGCAGAGTAGGAGGATGCCCAGGAGGCAGCCGAGGGCGAGGAGCAGGAGGACGGCAGCGACCCGGCGGGCCATGGCGGGGCCGGAGCGGGGCAGGTGAGCGGCTCCGCGGCGGCTGCGGCGGCTCTTGCTGCTCCTCCTCCCTTGCCTCCTCCTCCTCCTCCTCGCCCGCCTCTCCCGGCTGAGTCACGGCCGCCCCGGCCCACCCGGGCGGGACACCGGTCTCCGCCGGGCTGCGGGGGGCCGGCCCCGGGTTGCGGGTCCGTCCTGCGCCCCCGCCCCGGGCATCGCCGCCATCCCGGGCATCGCCCCTGCCCCAGGATCAGCCCCATCTGCCCGGCCACACCCCCCCCACCCTCACCCCCCGGGGACGGTCCTTGACCCAGGGACTGGGCCCCATCCCGGCCCTGGGCATCACTGTTACCTCCGGGATCAGCCCCAGCCTGTCCTGCCTCACCGGGCATATCCTCTGTCCCTGAGATCAGTCACATCACCCCTCACCAGGCACTGTCTTTGATGCAGGACTCAGCCCCATCCTGCCCCCGTAAGGCATTGCCCCCGCCCCAGAGCTCAGCTCAGACTTGGGTTCGGCTGGAGGTGAGAACACCCTGAGCGTCGGAAGAGCTCTGAGAAAGTGTCTCACCTACGGTGATCAACAGCTATTAATATATTACTGCTTTTAATCATTACAAGGATTTTGTGACAGTCTGAGGAGCCCAGATGTATGTTGAGATTTTTTTTTAATACAGTCACAAGTGAATAATGTAATGCGTTTCCACATGGAGCAGTGAGCTAAGGAAGGTTGGGCCCCTGGCTCTGAGAAGGACATTCTGAGCTTGCTTCATAGTGGGATAAAAGAGTGAATAATAAACAAGGAGATATCACCAAGGAGAGGAGGCTGAAGGAGGACGCAGCTTCCAGTCTGACTGTGTTGCAGGCTGGACCATTACACTTCAGCTCCTCGCGTCTCGCCTCACTTCTTAATTTTTTTTTGACACAAACCACTTTTTCTGCCGCTCACAGCCACTGTGCACGTAACAGGCATTGCAGCAGCACTGGGGTTTCTCAGAGCTTCTTGCCTATTGCTGTGGTTTCTCAGTGCAGAGGTGCTAGAGGGGCCCAGCCTGTGTCAAGAGCTTGTGGTCCGGCACATGCCACTGCATCGCAGAGGCTCTGTGGCTGGAGGTGACAGCCAGGGACGAGCTCCAGTTTTGTCCCCTGGAGCAGTGACCAGCAGCAGAGTCTGAGGAAGAAAATGGTTATATAGGGGCACAGACAGTGACTCTTGCCTGGCCAGTGTGCATCATCACAGTGCAGGGCTTCTCTGCAGGATTGCTGTGTTCACCCTGTGAGTGTTTGCAGGTGTGTCTACTACCTCCTCACTTCAATTCATTAAGCATTCAACCTCTGGAAAACCTGTGTCAATCAACTCTAAGACATTAGTATACTGATTTGTGGGGAAAAAAATGTTTCTTCTTTTCTGCTGCTGCTAATATGACAGGAGACCACAGTCTTGCCTCTGAGGATTAGCATAGCATCGTTTCTGCTGCCTTCCTGCATCACTGCTGAGTTTAAGGCTCTTCTCAAGTCTCCACAGCGAAATGCCTGCCTATTCCTGACTCTTCTTGCCATCCTCCTCACCCATCCAGTTTTCTGAGGCATACATCTGCAACCCTCACAGATGCACCGCACCAGGGATTAACACAGAAGCAGAAAGATCTTCTCTGGATTGCACTTAATAACTTTCTTAATAGCTGTCAAGCCTCCTGGTTCTCTTTTAGTCTGGACAAGCAGTGAGAAGAGGCCTTCAGAGACTGAAAAGGAATAGTAGTGAGCAGAGGCAGGGCTGCAAGAGCCCTGTGGGGGTAGGGGTGGTCCTTTGCTCCTCATTTTGCTTTTAGGGTTTTGGAGCAAGTCCCTTTCTGGTAGGTGGTTACTTGGTGTGGTGGGACCTTCCTGGGATCTGAGTGCAGATGTGTCTTCCATACCTTGGTCTTGCACATACTTGGCAAGCCTGTTCCTAGGTTGCCTGTACGTGGCACAGAGCAGGGGATTTGCAGCCCTTCCCACTGCAAGAGGGGCTGTTCCTCCTTCTCTGCATGGGGTCACATTTGCCACCCTCTGCCCAGCCCCATGATGCCAAGGTCTGGGGGAGCCTGTGCCCAGCCCTGGCTGATCGTTGCTCTCCCAGGAGACTCAACCTCCAAGAGCTGGGCACCAAGAATGGGGACGTGCTGGGCTGGGAATGCTCCCAGCCACGCAAGGGGAGTGACAGCCACATGGACTCATGTATAGCCAGAGAAATACTTCTGCCATGGCCCCAGCAAGGGGAGGCTCCCATGAGCAGCCATTTCTCATTGTGCCCCATTTACAGGAGGCACAGGCTGGGCTGAGACTGCTCACAGGGCCACATGTTGTCATCCATGGGAGGGAGAATCCCCCAGCCCTGCTCTCAATCCCAACCATAACCCCAATCCCAGTCCTAATCCCAACCTCACTCCTGCCTGAGAGCAGCACTGGACCGACAGCCAGGTGGAAGGAGTTCAACCTGCTCCCAGTCCCCAGGGCCACATGCAGCCTGGCTGAGCTCTGCAGCTCTCACTGGAGTCAGGACCTGGACTGGCTCAACCCTGGGGACTTAGCTGAGAAATCAGGTGTATTTTCTGGAGGTTGCAGGCCAGCACAGGCCAGCCGCCCTGCAAGCCCAGAGCCGTCCCTTCCCCAGGGATCTCCAGGCAGGCTGAGTCCTGTACCAACCAAAGGACTTGGATGTCTGGGCTTCCCAAACTGCTGATGCTGACTCTCTCCCCAGTGTCTCTCTGCCTTGCATGGAGATGTCCCAAAATTGCTCAGAGTACTGGACACCCTCCCAGCAACCTGTCCTGCTGGGGAGATGCACCCCTCAGCCCAGCAGAGGTGTGTGCAGCCAGAGCTGGAATGATGCTTTTGCCTGGGGTGCACTCACCCGCGTCACCTGCACAGTGTCACTGACATGGTGCGAGCCGGGCCAGGGCTGGCTGGGGATCGAGTGCCTGTTTAGAATGCTGGAGGTGCCCACACCGGTCCCAGCACTGAGCAAGCCTACAACACACGCGCACAAGGCATTTTTTTGGGTGGTGGGTTTTGGTGTTTTTTTTGAGTCTGTGGGCAATGAGGCTGCAAAGCCAACTAGTGTTTCCATCGGTAGAGTACAAAAATAAGGGGGTGCAACAAACCAAAGCGTGACTAAGGGCAGCTCCTGCTGAGCCAGGGGCTTTGCCTCTACACTCCGCTGGTGGGAGCTCCCTGATGCACTCAAGTCTCGGCTGCAAGCCCAGAGCTTTTCCTCCTACAGGCACTGAAGGATTGGAAGGACCCTAGTGTATCCAAGGCTTTAATTGTGCTGCTGGCAAGGATGCTTGCCTGGAAGAAAGATCAAACCCAAGCACAAGTCCCCATTCTTGCCTTACTTCCTAAAACCTTTTCTTTCTCCTGTTTCTCAGGGCAGCGTCTCTGTGATGCCAGCCCAGGGGGGCTCCCATGGGCAGGGATCTGCTCCCTGTTGCCCCAGCACAGAAGCAGCCAGGAAACAGGCAGCTTCTCCTGAAAAGCCCCACCGGTTTCTCACAGCTGCCTTGCCAGGAACACTCTTGTGACGAGGCAGATGGCAGGGAGGCGTCCAGCCACAGGGCAGGCATTGCAGCAAGGAGCCACCGTGGGCTGGCAGGCATCCTGTGCTGTCAGCTCTGCTCATGCGCCTGTGGCGTGGTGCCTGACGAGCTGTTTCTCCAAGCTCGTGGTACAAGGCTGCGGATCCCAGGGTGGGACACGGGACTTCCCTGAAACTGTGGCCCCAGGTCAGAGGTGTGCTGGCATGCAGAGCCCCGAGGCCACGGTCACATCCCACTGGCTCCGCGAAGACGCTGCAGGCTCATCTTTCCCTAAACCTGTGGGACTGGGTGTGTGGGCAGGAGGGAAGCACACCACATGAAAGCAGGGAGCACCATGTACAGACCCACATGGGCAGCCTTGCCCACAGGGCTCATCTCCATCCTCAGCGTGAGGGAGGGGACAGTGGTGGGGTGGGGACAGAGCTGGCAGGACGGAGGGGGAAATTATGCTCTGCTTGGAATAAAGCAGGCAAATGTTTGCCACTTTTCTTAAAACTGGCCAATACTACCCAAGGCCTTCAATCACAAGCAAGAAACCACATTTTGAATGACCTTGGCTCACCACCATGAGCTCACAGCCAGCACCGGTGAGCAGCCGGGTGATGCAGAGGCTGAGCCCTTGCACCGGCTCTCAGGGCAGGAGGCTCCCTGAAGCAGCCCCGTGTGCCAGGCGGCCCATGACCACCACTGTGTCCTTATCCAGAGGTGCAGCAAGGATGGGGTCCCCTGCAGGATGTCAGAACACCCGGGTACCCCCTCTGAGCCCCCACCAGCGCATCAGAGGGGCTCTGAACAAGCAGGGGACTGTTAGAGGCAGCTGTGTGGGACTCTCCGACAGGGCTGCTGCTTAGCTTCCCAAGGTCTGGAGGTGAAGAAGACCATGGGGCTGCTGCAGACGTCTCCCTGTGGGCAGCAGCAGGCAGCAGGACAGGCGTCAGGAGACGAGCGGGGAGAGCATGGGGGTGCCTGTGGCCATGCCTCCTCCACCTAGGGGTGTGTGTGCAAGCACTGCATTCCACTTTCCCCCAAAATGTCATGCCACTTTCTGACCTGAAGCAGTCTCTTATTCCCCAGTTATCTACATTTAACTCAGTCACATGAGGGACTTTTCCCCCTGAAGGTCCAAACAGAACCTGCTTCCCCATTCTTGGCTACTGCATTGTTCCGCAAGGAGAGTTCAAGTAACCTGGAGGTATGTGGTTTGTGTCAGCATCTCTCCGTTAGCTCTCCTGTGCAGTGAATTTTCTCTTTCACCATTGCTATTGCATGGAGAAACTCTCTGCTCTGAGGTTCCCTTGAGTCCCTGGAGCTGTTGGGGCAAAACTAACATTTTAGGAGGACTTGAGCACCAGGAAGTCTCTGCGTATCCACCGCCCTCCTGCTGTGCCACAGCAGCCAGTTCAGGAGGTAGGAGCGTCCCTGTTAGGGCATAAGCCACCTTTCCATTGCCATCCTGCAGCTATCTGGCAACGTGCCTCAGCCCAGTGAGGTGACACTGCTCCAGCACCCCTTTCCTGAGCTCTGGGAGGGGATGTGGGAAGGTGTCAGTTCAGCCCAATTCCATTTTGCACTGAGCAAGATCATTTTGCTTCCCTCTGATGTTTGCAATTGGTTTTGAGGACCAGCATCCCATGGAGGGTTCCCACTTGCAGAGGTGTAATCATGTCCCTCGACGCTGTTGTGCAGTGCGGCAGCCAGAGAAGCTGTCCTGTCGCAGGGCGACTGTTCCTTCAAATCTTTGGCATCACACTATGTTTGTTTGGTCTCAGACCTCACACTGGGAACGCAGTCTGAGGGAAAAGAGGGGTCTTTCTTCTTCTTTGGCAGGACATTAATAAAAACTAGATTCCCAATGCAGGCTGGGGCTCCCTGGTGGCCTCCCAAAAAGGTTGGGGATGGCCAGTAGAGCTGTCCCACAGCTTCCCATTCCCTCCCTGTGCCACAGTCCTTCTGGGGAAAGCTCTGCACCAGAGAGGCATCACATCTGAAGTCCCAGCTCTGCCAGTCCCTTTTCCCACCATTTTCCAGCTGGAGCTGTAAAAGCAGCCCCAGCATAGTATCTCAGAGCCCCACACCTGTGGGTGCCCCCAGTCTGGGGCAGCGCTTTGTCAGCCTGGCCGCCTGGCTTAGCAATCTCTAAATTTAAGTGTATAAGTAGTGTTGTTTCTCCCCCCTAATAGTGGAGTTTCCTTTTGATAGCTGGTTACTGTCTGTGTAAAGGCGCACAGCCCTGAGGATCACCCCTCAGCCAGAGGGCATGTTTCCAGTTCTTTACGCATCCCAAAATGCAACAAGAAATCCCTGGAGAGCTATTTCTCCTGCCGGCGCACCAGGGCTTGCTCCGGCTGAGTGTGACACACTTTCTCTTCCCAGCCTTAGTCCAAACAGCATTTTCTCATCCTTTCCCCACCAAACTGCTGCATGGGCAGCCAGATCCTTCCCTGCCCGGTGGGCTTCCAGGGTGCAGCCCCAGCTAGCCGACTGCTAGAGGGCAGAAGCCACCCATGCTGGTCCTGAGACGGGGAGACCATCCTTTGTTCCAAGACAAGGACTTCCTGCTGTCACACTGCTGATTTAGCCAAAAACCCCAAAAGCCTGGCGGCACCAGGCCTCAGCTCCAAGTGACCTTGGCAAGTGATTCCTCACGTGTTCCCAGGGCTCTGAGTCCTTGGTGGCGAAGGGAGGAGCACAGACCCCCTCTGAAGAGGGGCACAGGGGAGGTCATGGACTGCTGGTATTTCTGCCTCAAGCTGTCACTGCTCCTGGTGGCGGGACACTATGTGCCCAGCAGAGCAATGCCAGCGTGATGGCACAGGCATGGCAGATGGTGGCACACACAGAGCAGACAGTGGCACAGGCAGATGATGGCACAGACAGGACACATGCTGACACTTGCAGTGATGGCACACACAGGACAGACTTCACTTCTCACCACCGGGGCAGGGAGGGCAGCACGAGGTGCCCAGAGCAGCCTGGGATGTGCCTGGGTGGCTGCAAGGACCTGTTTGCAGGGATGGCAGCAAAGAGACCGGCTGCAGCACAAGGGCAGGAGAGTGGGTGCTGCGACTGTTTGGCCCAGGCTCAGCCAAGTGAGACCATCCTCTCCCATTTCGCTTCCAGCCCTTGGCAGCCATCCTGGGCTGCTTCCCGTCAGCAGCTCTGCCTGTCCCCACTGCCCAGGCCCTGCAGGATCCCAACACAAACCCACTGACATGTGAGCACCAGATAGATCTCTCCCAGCTGCTGATGGCTCCCAGTTTGGGCAAACACTGCTGGGAGTTTGCTTTTCCAGAGACACTCCCTCTGCATCTGCCTCCCAGCAGCAGCTTTCCAGCACCCAGGCTCATCATCTTCCAGCAAAACCAGCACTCCCCAGGGCTGCCTGGGGAGCAGGAATGAGCTTTGTAGAGCGACTGTGCTGAGATCAGGCTGTTGAACTGATCCATACCCAGGCCAGGGAATTAATCAGCTTTAACCAATTTATTAAGGTTTTTTTCATATTTAACCCTTCTGCTTCACCACCATTGCCCACTCTGGGGCTTTTCGTATGAACCCTCCTGCTGAATTCCTGGTGCACCCGTGGCTCCCCCTTCTCTCTTTAGGGTTTTTTCTCAAATGACTCAAAACTCAAAAATGGGAGTCAGACAACCCCAAATCCTGAAATTTTAAAAAAAGAAAGTTTGTGAGCTGCAGAGATTTTCACTGTTAAGCTTTTCAGTTTTTGAACATAACTGCAAGGCTGGACTTTTATTTGTCTTTCAGGGAGAACTGGAGCTTCTGATCTCATCGTGGGATGCCACCAGCTGCAATTTAATAAAATCATGTGCTATGAATCTCTCAAAAAGCCCTTGAGAGCTTCATTCATTTCCTCTTCCTCCATATGCTACAAAACAGTACAATTTATGAGCAGCTGGATGCTCCTGAGGATGCACAGGGGTCTCTCCAGCTGGAGGTGGACACCCTCAAATGCACCCCAGTGCTGCAGGTTACCTGCTTCTACCCCAAAACAAAGACATCTCTGTGGGTCTTCTTCAGGCCACTTCAGAAAGGTCAGCTGGCTCAGTGCAAACCTCTGAAAAATGAAAAAAGAGTTGCTTCAGCATGAAGCAGGTCAGGGGCTGCTTCATGTCCCTTGCCCCACTTCCATGGTGCAGCATCTCGCTCAGCTCTGGGAGCATCCCAGCTGGCGGCAGAGTTTCAGCCTCAGAGTCCAGCCTCCCTACTTCACTAACGTGTGCAAAATATTTTGAAGAAACATGGTCCCACAAAGGGTGTTATGTGCTGCAGGACAGAAGTGCAAGCAGGACCCATGCCTGGAGTATCACCAGTTAAACATAGTCCCTGAGGCTGAAGCAGGTTGCAGAGGTGATGAAGTCTGGAGAAAGGAGATGGAGAATAGCTGTGCCCTGGAATGATCTCTGAGGCCTTCAGGGCTGCTAATGCTTCACTCAAAGCCACCACCCTGCCCTTTTAAGATATGTTTGTGCTTTGTAACTGGGACAAAAGGAAAGGAAAAACCCACCCAGGTTCATTTGTGGGAAGCTGGCTGTGTGACCTCCAGGTGCTCCTCTGCACTCGCAGGGATGGGGTTGTGGTTGGGAAGGGCGTGGGAAAGATGCTCATCCCACCTTCAGGTTCACGCCTGCTCTCAGGTTTCAGCAGGTGAGTTGGATGAAACTACAGAGTGCAATTTTTCCAGCTTCAGCTGGTTTTTGCTCTTTTGTGGGGAGGAAGAGCAATCATCGCTTCACTTGCTGCTGATGGGAGCTGCAGGGAGCCGCTGACCTGCCACAGGGAAAAATCTTCCTTTGCTGGAAAGATTTTTTCAGCATGAAGTCCCTGGGAAGGGCTGATGTTAAACCCTCAGTGCAGACTAATAACTTTTTGCATGAGTGTGAAATTTGGCAGAAACCAGGGGTGCAGCCAGCTTACCAGAGGTATGCTCTGCAGCCAGCAGCTGCTTGTCTCCTTTCCAAGGAGCAGCCGGTGATGTCCAGCTCCTGAAACATTACCTGTGCTGGGTGTTGGAGGAGCTGCCCAGGCTGGTGAGTCCTCAGGAGAGCTGAAGTCAGTCTAGGTGTGTGGTAAGCTGCTGTCAAGGCAGAAATGATCCTGTGTCAACCAGACGGGAGCTGGGCAGAGGCTGGTGTGGATGAAAGACTGCATCCCGTTCCCAGCATGTCCTTCCTCTGCTCCAGCCCGGTCCCCCTCCTGCCAGAGGGCTGTTGTGTCCTTGGGACTGTGTTCTGTTTGCACTGGCAGCATTTTGGTAGCAGGAGGCTGCAGGGGTGGCTTCTGTGAGGAGGCAACAGGAGCCATCCCCATGTTGGATCCAGCTAGCTCCAGGCAGCTCAAGACAGACCCACCACTGCCCACAGCAGAGGTGATCAGCAAAGATGGTGGTTTGTCTGCGATAACATATTTAAGAAAGTGTAAAAAAATGCCGTGCAGCAGATGGGAGAGAGAAGTGAGAACATGTGAGAGAAACAACCCTGCAGACACCAAGGTCAGCAAAAAAGGAGGGGGAGGAGGTGCTCCAATCACGGGACCAGATTCCCCTGCAGCCTGTGGTGAAGATCATGGTGAGGCAGGCTGTCCCTCTGCAGCCCGCAGAGGTCCATGGTGGAGGAGACATCCACCTGCAGCCTGTGGAGGAGCCCACACTTCCACCTTCCCATGGTAGGAGCCTGCACAGCCTCTGAGGGCTGGTTTGAGAGCCAAACTGCTGCCAGAAGCCTGCCTGGCTGCCACGGCATCCTGTCTCCACCTCATTGTATAGGAAGGCGTGTGCCTTGCTAAATGATTCAGTTTCCCTTTCCAACATCCCACATGTGCCTTTCTTAAAAAGTGAGCCACGGGATGGGTATTTTCAGTTCTCCTGCGATCACGTGGGTGCCCAGCTGCAGCAGGACTTCCACAAACTGGGGCCAATCAGAGCTGCCAAGTGGCTGCTGCATCCCAGCCAGTGCCAGCCAGAGGTACATGGGTCCAACATGGAGACCTTGAGCCCTGTCCCAGGCTGCAGATGCAACTCAGGCTCCTCTCATCACCCCACCAGGACTGTTGCGCCTGTGGGGCAGAAGGACAGCTCTGAGTGGGAAGGACGGACACCAGGTCCTGTGGCTTCAGAAGCATCTGTGTCTGTGCAAGGAGCCACATTTCCAGTGTCTGGAATAACTGGGGTCCCCTGGAAGTTACCAGGCAACTTGTGGTGAGGAGCTCACTGGGTAACCAGGCACTTGATTAGACCATGGCTGGCACACACCTCTCTGAGCGAATAAGGCTGGGAGAGGGCAGCAGTAACACAGCTGTGTTGTCCTCACTGTCCCTTCCTGACACCCAGCAGTGTCCAGGGCTGAAGAAGATGACAACAAGCATACTTGAGCCCTCTCCCAGTCTCTGGTTGTTTTCAGCTCAGGGGATTTCCTGAGCCAGAGGTGATTTCCTGATTTCTCTGTATTTACACCCTTCAGTAGATACATCCTCTTTGGATTTGTCAAAAAAACTCTCTTTGGGTGCAGGTAAACTTCCAGCATCAGCACCATCCCTCACCAAGGAGCTCCTGCCACCCCAGCAGGAGACAATTCTCCAACTGCCTGCTTCAAGTCGGGTTGAGTCTGGCTGCCGCCTTCACCTCATTCATGCGTTGGAAGAGCTGGTGGCTCCATCACTCTCTGGCCTCTCCAGGACAGTCCTGAGTTTCCAGACCCCCAGTTGTATCTTGTCTGGCTGGAGGGTCCCATCCTGCTCAGAGAGGAAGGTGCCGTCCCACTTCAGTTTCTCAGGGACCCTATGGCCACCACGATGCCTGCAGACAGGGCTCATCCACCCCTGCTGCCCCCACTGCTCCTCACACACCACCCTGGGTGTGCCCCAGGGGCCAGGATCAGCCCTCACGTTGCACCAGCTGCACCCTGCAGCCAGCTCCCACCCTCCATCCCACCTGGCAGCAAGCGGGACATTCACCATGGGATAGAGGTACACCGTTATCCCACAGGCTGGCCCAGACCTCTTGGATTTTCCCTCCAGTGATGTATTTTCCATTGCATTTAAAAATAAAATCCCAGCAATAAAAGCTCCTGCTAATTTTATACCCAGCCTGTTTTTCCCAGGCTCCTGTAGGATGAGGTGCCTCCCCCAGCCTTGTGGTCCAGGTTCACCCCACAGCACAGACAATGCTTAAATGGCTCGGGTGGTGTCCCATGTGGCCAGGGGTGTGGGGGGGGGTATAGGGTGCGTGGGTGTGCTGCAGTGGAGGACGTCAAGCCCCAACAGAATCTGTTGCCTGTGGAGGGGCTCCTTCCTCTTTGCCTTGCTGGGGAGCCGGGAACTGAGTAGGGAAAGCGGGGCTGGGAACAGAGTTTAGCGTGATGTGAGCAGAGTCACAGTGTGAGCTCAGACACGGTGTGACCATGGACGTGGTGTGACCACAGACATGCTGTTCATGGCCCTGGGACAGCCTGGCACAGTGTGAGCATGTACACCCACAGGTGTGCTGCTGCACCCACAGCAGCCCGTTTCTCCCGCAGTGCCTGAATCCCTGAGCATTTGCCTGGAGCAGTGCCATGAACACTGGCACACTGGTGTCCGTGCAGTGTCTCCCCCTTGCCGTCCCCCTGTCTGCCTGTCATTTGGGGGTGATTGTTATGCACTCACAGGCTGTGCTGGAGCATTCCAGCAGCTCTCAAGCTGCACCAGTGGTCTGCAGTGCCATGCACGTGGCCAGGCCAGGGTGGCTGTCACGGCCGGACACGGGCACATGTGGGGGACAGGGAAAACCTCCTCCCAGCCCTGTAGCTGGGCTGGCAGCTGGAGGGATGGCAAAAACTGCCCTACCCCAGCGGACATCACCCTGCAAACAGGTGCCTCTGGCCAGCATGGCCCCCATGGTCATAGCAGCGGGAACCAGGTGCCAGCCCAGTTTGTGAGGGGCAGTAGGGTCCTGGCAGAAGAGACCCTGTCCTGCAGACCCACATCCCAAGTCTGCCACACAAACACCCTGTGAGCAGGGAGAGCCGCTGGTCCCACTGGGAGGCAGGAGGAGGAAAAGCAGCTCATGGCCCTGGGAAAATGGTGGAAATCCCTGCAAAAACTTAGGGAGCAGAGACAGTCGCCAGGGCAGCACAGACAGGTGGGCTTTGAGCTCCCCCTCTCCCCAGGACACGGTGCAGCCATAGTGGGAGCCATACCCCATCCTGCAGACCCCACTGGCACAGCCATCCTGTGGGACACGCAGCAACTAGGACATTTCTGTTGGTGTTGGATCCTGCTGGGTGAGCTGGTCTCAACCTCACAGCCTTAATGGCCCCAACGGCTTTCTCTTAACCAAATAAAGTTTTGCAATATTTAGGTTTTCACAGCTTCTTTGGTTTTGTAAGACCAGGCTCCCACTAAGGATGGGCGCTGCAGGGGAAAGCTGAGTGATGGCAGTGATGAAGGCTGAGGACCCTACAGAGAAATAAAGGCCCTCTCCAAAAAGTATTGTTTTCAAAAGCTGCTTTTAGTTTTTTCTTTTTTTTTTTTTCCCTCTAGTTTAATGATTTTAGGAGGGCCAGGGAGATTTATGACTTTCTGGGAACTGGCATTGGTGTAACAGCCTACTCATCAGAGGAAAATGTGAAAAATGGCTGGGCCAGAATTTTGGACAGAGAAGCAAAATGAGAGCTGACATGTCGAGGTGTTCTGGGCGGTGCAGAGTGTGGAAAGCTGCAGGGATGAAGCTGCCTCTGCAAGACCCCCATGAGGATCAGCTGAGTGCCTCTGGCCACAGAGATGCCTGGGATGCTACTGGGGTGCTGGGCTCATCCATCTCCATGGGACAAGCCTGGCAGCTCGGCACAGAGCAGCTGGTGCTGGCGCTGCCCAGCCATGTGGCCACTGGTGAGAAGGTAGGTGTTTGCATCTGAGCAGGAGCATCAGCACTGGGATGTCTCTCAGAAGCAGAAATTATTGTCTTTCTAAGCCATCAATATTAAATATTTAATGATGAAATTGTTAGATTATTTGGTTATTATCTTCCTGGCCCATCCAGCTGAGCTCTCTCCAAGCTGGCTGGGGCACATCCCTTGTGGGATGCTGAATCCAGACACCATCTCCTGGCCCCACATGGAGGGATGTCCAAACTGCCCATGGGACCAGGTCTCCCCTGCAAAGTGTTTCAGCCTGAGGACTAATAGAGGTTTTGGAAGAATTTAAGATCTAATGAAGATTTTGGAAACATCCCAAAGATGTGGATGCTTTCTGCATGGCAGAGCTCATGCCAGGAGTACCAGGATGGGGGTCATTTCTCTGTGTGCTACTTAGAAAGAGCTTTTCCATTTCAACTGGCCCTAAATACAGTGGAAGAAAAAAGGGAAGAGTGTTTAAGAAGCCCAAACTGAATGCATACCAATGCAAAATATTTTAATTTTGGGCTAAAAAACTCTTGGGGGCTGAGGCGATGTCTTTCGGGTTTCTTTGTTTAGCCAATAGGACAAAAAAAGCCTTATTCTTTACGAGTTTGTCTAGCACAACATGGGAGCTGTTCATCTTCAACAGGGATGGAAAAGCTGTTGTGGTTTGAGAGCTGTTCAACGCCTTTGTAGAAATGAAGCAACACAAAGCCTTGTGCAAGATCCTGTGCACGGGACTGCCGTTACCGCAGGCAGAGCCTGCCTGCACCCACGGCACCTGCCATGCTCAGCCCTTCCCTGTTGATCCCAGCGCTGCCTGTGGCACAGCTCATCCAGAGCTTCCCTTTACCTCCCCAGCTCCACATAGAATCACAGAATCATAGGATAGTTTGGTTCAGAAGGAAACTCCAAAGGTCATGTAGTCCAACCCCACTGCAATGTGCAGGGACATACTCAACCAGATCAGATTGCTCAGAGCCTCTCACATCACTCTGGGTACCCCAAGCAGTAAATACAGATAGAAAACATTTTGCCATGAAGGTGTGTGCAATGGCACAAGGGGAAAAGTCAGCCCATGCATCTGGTGCATCCTCACAGTATGGTATGGCCAGGTTTGTTTCCCTCGTTCCTCCCCATTGCAGACCTGCCCATGTTGCCCACCCGTGGTGCTGCTGCCTAGTTCAGATGTCTGCCAGGACCACAGCGGCATGACAGGGAAGAGCCCAGGGCTGAGATGGGGCAAATTCGTGTCACTTGTGACACCCTCCTCACAGGCAGGGTGACGTATGGCACCTGTGCGGGGTTTGGCAGCGTTCAAACCCTCTGTGGCAGCTCTGTTCTCACTGGCAAGGAGCTGGCTGGAGGCCATACCTGGGGACACAGGTCTGGGGAACTTGGGCTAGGATGTCCTGCTTGCATTCGGCTATCGCCATTGTATCTGAGCTCTGCCCTGTGTGTCCCCACCTGTGGGACACACAAACATGGCCATGGTCATGACCCTTGCCTGGGGGCGGCTGCAGGATGCCCCAGTGCAGGCAGCACAGGCAGCCCTGCCTGCCATCAGGCTATTGATGGAAAGATTTGATAACGGTTTCTTTTTTTCTTCACAAGGAAAAGGGTCAGAGGACAACCCTACAGCCATCACATCCCTACTTGGCACCTTTTTGGGCTTGTAGACACCCCTCAGACCGCCTCCACAGGCAGGAGAACATTTTCAGTAGTGAAAAGAAATCAAACCTACCTGCCTGGACCTGTCTGAAGACAGGGTGCCCCTGGCTGCCTGGGGTGGGGGACAGCAGATTTGTGGGGTGCCTTGTATGCTTGCAGGGATGCCCTTGGGGTAAATGTGGGGGAAATACCCTGGAGAGGCTACAGGGCAGCAGGACACACTGCTCCCAGTGCTGGCCCCTGGACCTGGCTGCAGCTGCACGGCAAAGAGGTGCTGTGTGTCCTCCCTGGCCTGTCTTGTGGGGCCAGGCTGCAGTGGGATGTGAGAATGAATGGAGAAAAAAATGCTTGGTTGTTGAAATCGTGCAGGCATGGAGCAGCCCAGGATTCCTGCCATGGGGACATGCTGGTCCATGTGCCCAGCCCTTATCTACAGCTGGGGAAACTGAGGCAGAGCAGTTAACAGTGTTATTGCACAGGTGGGTTCTGATCGCTCCCTGGGGTGCGGCTGCAGCCCAGCCTCCAGTGCAGTCTTTCTGCCTATGCAGCCATTTCTGCCCCTTCGGCTGCCTGTCCATGCTGGGGCATGGACCTGCCCAGTGTGATCCTATCATCTCTTCAAAAGGGTGACCAGAGGTGCTCTGATGGCAGGGCAGGAGGAGGGGACCACCTCCACCATGTCTGCACCCACCACCACACCAGGGTCCCATGAGGGGACACTGTGGGTCTAAGGGCACCTGCACAGCGAGTGTGGCCCCGCCAGGGTGCTGGCCAGGGCCCCAGCCTGTGCTCTGCTCCCCGACGGCTGCTTCTCAAGAGTGAGGAAACAGGGCGGATATCTGCCACAGGCAGCTGCCTTTTTATGTAATGCAAGGCGTAAAATCATGGTCCCCATGGCACGCAGCTGCAGACTAAAACAGGAATTTTGGGAGCTCCACCCCTCCCACACTAGCTGTCCCCGGGAGGGAGCATCTGGCTTCAATCAGCTGTACCCTGGAAGAGGCTCAGTTGGCTGTGCAGGCAGCAGTGAGCACCTGCGCCAGGCTGGGGTCACGGCTGCAGGGAGACATCAGACCTGGCAGGATGCTAAAGCAGAATCAGGATCCTGTGCTTGATTTCCCCCATGATGGAGATGTTGGGGACACCTGACACAGTGGCCCCAGCGTACCCCCAGGAATGAGCCAGGATGGTGCAGCAGAGGCCAACCCACCGCTGCCCCTGCTCTGTACCCCTCACAGGGGAGGGCAGACCCGGTCTCTTGCCACCTGGGATTGGGTCCATTTGCTCCATTGTGCCTCAAGTGCCAGTGGAAAACTAAGCTCTGCCATGGCCGCAGCCAGGGAGGAGGAACAGAGAGAACTGAGCATGCACTAGGTAATGTTGCTAAGGCAGGAGGCAGTTTGATCTCTGCCAAGAGGAGAAAAGCACTGGTGAGCTGGAGCCTGCAATACAGGCAGGGCTGCAGCAACAAGGCACAGGGCAGAACACCTGCAATGAGGGACCAAGGGGATGAGCAAAAGGTACCAGGTGCCAGCTTGCAGGTCTGAGATGCACCAGGCACCACCTCAGCCAAGACAGCCCTTCACAGCCCAGCTCCCTGTCCCAGAAAAGACCAGCCGCAGGACCTGAGGGCTTCTTCAGGTCATCACATCATCAGTTCATCCCCAGGGATTCGCACTAGCAAGAGCAGGACAGTGGGTGCAGTGCATATGGGCTGACAGCACGCTGGGCACTAGAGCTACTGCAAACCGCCCAGGGCAGCAAGGAGCTACCCTGGGCAGAGCAGTTTCTAACCGTGCAGCACAGAAGAAAAGCAAGAAGCACAAAACAGATAGGCTAGGGGCCCAGGATGTGGCTGTTCCTGCTGGCATTTGTGATAATTGCTCTGCTGGGAGAGCTGACCTTCTTTAAGCAGGGTAGTTGGCATGCAGCCCAGCCTCCAAGGGCGTGAGAAGGGCATGGAGCTGGACAGAAGAGAAACTACAAATAGACCTGAGTGACTGGATCCTTCCCAAACCACATGGCTGAGGACATAAGAGGATGAGATCCCCCATCCCCCAGGGTAGCCCAGGGACCTAACGTGTCTGGGTTGAGCCCAGACAAGGACCAAGCACAGCCCGCTCCTGGTAACAGCCCCCTATCACCAGGCTGTGGCAGTGGGGACCCCTTGTGCAGGCTCACCCTGACGCCTGTGGTAAGTGCCCCGTGGCATGAGTGTTGACTACATGGTGTTGCACCTGAGCTTGACAAACTCAAGCATGGAGGTGCCGAGTTGAGGTGGGTCAGCAGGAGCTGTCCTGGCTGGGGACAGCAGAGACCTGCTGCAGCTCTTCTTGGTGTGGACCACAGCTTCACACAGCAGTTTCCAGATGTGATCAGAGCCCTGGAGGTGCATTCACAGATCTGTGCAAACCCAGCTCTAGTGGGAACAGAGCCTGACAAGAAGGGAAGACGCTTACCCGCATTACCCAGTGCATCGCTTACAGACCTGGCCACAAACCCAGGTCTCATGGCTCCCAGACTGCCACTATAGTGGTACCAGCCCCCACAGTTAAAGGTGTCAAAGTGGACGCAGCCCAGACACGCAGGTGAGGATCAAGCATGTGCCAGACCCATCAGGGACCCAGAAACAGCATGGCCAGGCCAGAGCAACAGCTTGAGGTCAGTCCTGCAGCTCCCAGGGGGACCCCAATCCCAGGAGGCCTCTTGCAGTTTCAGAGCTCTACCGTCGCCAGTTCTGCAAGGAGGGGCCCGGGGGCAGCGCTGCTGGAACACAGCCAGGACATTCCCCTGGGCTGGGGCAGCAGCAGGGTGGGGGGAGAGCTGTCCCAGCTCTGCACAGAGTGGCATTGAGTGAGGACAATGATCCTCTCTTTCCTTTGAAAGACCTCACAGGCTCCACACCCAAGCACAGACATGAAACAGGAACCAACGGCAATTATTGTCCCCCCTCCTTGCCATGTCCAAGGCTTGCGGCTGCCCTAAGCACCACTTGAAAGAGGCTGCAGCAAAGCTCCCTCTCCCAATTGCAGGGGACTTGGCTCCGGTTCCCCCTCCTGGCTCCTCTGCTGGCACTGGAGGCATAAACAGCTCACCCACAGAAGGCTCTGCAGCATGCAGGGGGTCCCAGCTCACCCCCCAGCCTGGCCGTGCCAAGGAGCAAAGAAAGGTGCCCCTGGCCAGCACAGAACCCCAGGTTCACCCCAAAGAGGCGCTGCCAGCCTCAGCGCAGGGCAGAGGGATGTGCACCACAGCATGCCATGCCAGCAAGGTCCCCTCCAGCTGCCCCTGCAGGAAGGAGTCACTGCAGAGCACCACGGCCACTGCTGCCCACAGCCAGAGGGGACTTAAAAAGAAATAAGGGGTTGTGTAACACACCAGCATCACCTGAGGAGTATGAGCCCCACACAGCTTCTGGAGTAGCAGCCAGATGAAGCTACAAGCATTGGAAAGGAGGCAGGTGGCTTCACAACCCTGGTCCCACAGCAGTGGGGAGAGACCAGAGGGTCCCCAGCCCCAGAGCCCAGGGAAGCCAGAGGGGATGGGAAAGGGCATAGGAACGCAGCCTGGAACAGACAGGCCCTGGGCTCCTCATGCCTAAGCTGTGATTGTGCAACCTCAGCTCACCCCACATCCCTGGGACAGGACAGTCGGGAACTTCAAGGCTAGCAGCTGTAGATGAGCTCATTTAAGCAGAGAGACGGAAGGATAAATTAAATAGTTCACCCCACTTTATTACTCCTACCAACAGGCGACCCTCCTTATAAAGAAGGTCACTTTTAATCAAACCTCAGGTAAAACAGGCACTGGATACCAGAGGTGGCATCATGAAAGAGATGGCAGGCACTGATGCCCAGGGGACAACTAACACCCTACTCCTGCAGATAGGGGGTCACAACTACCCATGGCCTTGCTCCTCCCTCTTCCTCCCTCTCCCTGGCACTCTGCTGATCCCCACTCTGGCATAGGGCAGCAGGCACAAGGGTAGAGAAGGGATTCGTGCCTTGCAGTGAGCTTCAGGTCAAAAATCAACCTCAAAGAGAGGAGCTGGATGGGACATGTCTGCACTAGACAGGTAAAAACAGGAGTGATAAAGGAATGGGTCTGCATGGTGCCCAGGCCACAGCAGGGCAGGTCCAACACTTCTGCCCAGATCAGTGCATTGTGTCACAGCATTGTGTCAGGAGAGTCAGAGCCTGAAACAACCTTGGAAAGAAAGGTCCTGGTCTTGGAGCTACAGAGGGCCAGCCCTGTGCTACATGGGGATTCACAAGGCTCTCCTGTGAAAGTACCATAAATACCAAGTACCAAGCCACAGTGGAAGACATTGTTCAGCTCAAGCATCATCACTGAACTGGGTGGGAAGGAGGAGGTCTCCTGAGTTGCACCAGACTAACAGGACCCATGCTTAGACTACCACCAGGACAGGCAAAGCTGCTACTTGGAGATGTGCCCAGAAAGAGCCCATCAGCCTCTGCTCTGTCACTCACATTCAGTTAAATACAAAACCTTGTCCTAAAGGTCATCTGTGAAGTCAGGCTTGTGTTAGCATCCTCATGCTGTAGGACATCACCTCTCCTTTTAAAGCCATAATGAAAAAATATAAGCCTGGCAGTCATAAGGAAACACTTGTCAGGTCAAGCCAAATAAAGGGACGCAGAGATGTCTGCCTCAATCTGCAAGCAGCCTGAAAGAGCAGCTCAGAGGTACAGGCTACCTCGTTTGGGTCTATGGCTCATTAACTACAGAAGCCTGTAGACATGTAAACAGCAACTATGGCATCACTACTGCAAACTGGAAAGAGGGATTACACCAGGAGGAGCACCAGTTCAGGCACTGCTCTGGCCCAGTACACCGTCACTGGCAGGCAGAACTCAGGCAGCAGAGAGGGGCCAGGCACGCTCCACTGGATTTTCAATCTTGTCCTCCAACAGCAGGACAAGCAGGGGGCAGGCCACCCTTCAATGGCCAGGCTTGCCTGGAGATGACAGCTGGAATGTTGAAGCAGCATCATCTTTTTCTGAGAGCAGCCAGAATTCAGCCTGAAGTGAGGCCAAGGGACAGCAGCTGCCCCTGCCTCCCCCCTCCCCGGCAGCATAGGTAGCGGCTGTTTCCCCCAGCATGTTGGGGATCACTGGGCTGGGGGTACAGTCCCTGCAGTCTCTAAAAAGACAGAAAAGGAACAGCTTGAGAGCAGCACAGCTGGTAAGCCCAGCAGCAGAGCAGTGCGGGGATACTCCTCAGGCAGGGTCAGGGAAACACCTCCTCAGTTTCCTCCTGCAGAGATGCCACCAGCAGCTCCAGACCTCGAGATATGACACCTGGAGCAATGGGTGCAAGAATCCCATGAAACCCCCGGGGAAGCTTGAGGACATAGAGTGAGGAGACAGGTGCTAGATGAAGGTGGAGTCCAGCTGGCTTGTTTCGTGGTTACTACAGGCACGAGCCTCAAAGAGCTGCTTGATCAGGGCAGATTTCTCCTGCTCCAGCTGGGTGATGCGTTCACTCTTGTCAGTCACCTCCTGCACAGGACAGAGGAGGAAAATGCTGGCATTTGCTGCACTGTGGGTGCTGCCATGTGAAACCCAGCAGTAAGCCTGGCCCTGTCAGGGGCACCACGGGTACCCCTTCCCCAGCAGCCCTGCTTGCAGATCCCAGCAACAGCATCTTCACCCTCTCATGACCTGCATTTGTCACAGTCTTTTCCCTCCAGCAGGGACGCCCAAACCCTGCCCAGAGACCCTCACCCAGCAAACAGCTGGACACAGCTGTGTGACAGGGGGTCTCCAGGTGCAGCCCACACACCCTCCTCTGACCAAGGTTGGCCAAGCTGAAGGAACACTTCCCACTGCCTTGTATTTCTTCCCCATCCCAGCCCTCCTCCTGTCCCAGCCTCCCTAAGGTGATCTCATCCCCCCATACCCCCACTCACCTTGGTGAGAAGCCGGTTTTGCTCCTTCAGCATATTTATGGCTTGCTGTGAGCCTGCTGACACTGGGGACACCACAGGGACCAGCCTGCTCAGAGCTGAGGAGGGGTTCACTGACTGCAGAGAAGATAAAGAGAAGGGATGAGACATCAAGCATCCTTCCTGGTGGCCCTCCCCAGCCTTTCTCCAAGGCCACAGTTTCTGTGGCATATGTGAAATGGAAAAAAGCCCAGCACACGAGAATAACCCAGCACAGGCCATCAGAGTCTCCAGCAAGGCAGGCAGATCTGGAAATCTTTCCTGCCAGGACAGCCAGGTCTGAGAAGGCTGACTCAGCACCTCAGCAGGATGGTTTCCTTATTCACTTAACAATGGCTACATCTTTATGGGGATCTCCTTTAGTCCCCACATGCCTTGAGCATCCTTCATCCCAGCTGGGGCCAGCTGTGCTGTCCTCTTGGCCATCCCCTATCTTGCCCATGGAGCCAAGCCACGTCCCCAGAGCCCAGGAGAACTATGGCAGCTCCAATGTCAGCCCAGCCACCAGCATAAGACAGGGGAAAGGATGGGTCCCAAGCTTACACAACCAACCACATGCTGCTAGTCTGCTGCTCTCACCTTGCCAGTGGTGGAAAGGAGGTCAGCCAGGCAGCGGTTCACCTCCTGTAGCTTGGGGACCAGGTGCCCCAGGTGGCTCTGGCTGCCCTCAGGGAGGAATTCCTGGGGGATGGGAAGAAGAGGATGGGGGTTACCATGGGGCCGGCTCCAGGACCAGCAAAGTCCCAGCCCAGTTCTCCAAACGCACAGAGCAGCCCCAGACCCTCCCAAGCAGATGGGCACCCCAGACTCACTGCACTGGTTTTGTTCTTCCCCAGGAGCCTCTGACATTCCTGCATGAACTGGATGTGCTGATGGTACCACTCCCGTGCATGCTCTACCAGCTCCAGACCCTGCAGCAGGAAATCCTTCTCCTGTTCCAGCTCCTTCATGTGCTTCAGCTGCAGGACAGAGTGCACAGAGATGTCACCCCCTCCCCACCAAGGCCTTGTCAAGCCCCAGAAGCTAGTTTTTTCACAAGGCACAGAGGGATATGGATACGGGCAGGGGTTTCAGCCCCTCTTTGCATGAAAAACCATGGAGAAGTAGGATGGTGGCTGCTGCCTTATGCTGCTTTGGGGGAAGAGTTCTCCAGTTTAAGAGCACAGAAGCAGGTGAAGGATGGTCAGGCCACCTCCACACTCCTGCTTCCCACTGCAGAAGCAGGTTTCTCTGCCTTGTATTTATCCAGGGACACAGCAAGAGCAGGGTTTGCAGCCACTCCCCAAATCTCCCCAAGGCTACAGCATCAGCCAGCAGCACAAACACACAGTTTTCAGCAAGAGGCAAGCAGCCAAATTAAACGTGCAGACTGGAAGCTGGGGGGAAACTTGCTGCACTGTTTCCCCAGCACCCTGCTCTCCTCCCTCCTCTGCTTTACCCCTGAGGCGCCTGAGCTGAGCAGAGCACAGCATACCTTTCTGCTGAGTGTCTCTGCGTCTCTCAGGTTCAAGCACCAGCATCACCTGGAGAGGGACGCGGGGATGTTTATGTGCCCAGAGGGCTGCTACAAGGGTGCCTGGGACTTCTGCCCCAGACCAGCGCCCTGGAACAGGCAGAGCAGGACTGCATGCGGCACAGCCAGGGTTGCTGCAGGGCAGGCAGCTTGGCCCCTCCATTGACAGCAGGGCTGGAGCAGCCATCTCTGCCCCACGGGACACAGAGTCCCCTGCTCTGCTGTCACCTTCTTCTGCAGCCCCTCAGCACTGCACTGCCACTGGCAATTGCAGAGGTGGTGAGAGAAGAGGGGACATCCCTGTGGAACACAGGAACTGGTGCAGTGATCCTTCCATCAGCCCTCACCCAGTGAGCCCAGGGCTCCTGCTCCCCTTCTCCCAGGCTGTGCCAGCCTGCTCCCCTGGCTCCATACCAAGAGCAACGGGAGCTGCCTGCCTTGCTGCCTCTGCCTTCTCTGCTACAACACAGCCTGGCCTCCACCACCCACAGCACAGACTGGGCTCCAGGAGTCTTCTGCAGGCACCAGTGGGACTTTGGTCTTCCAGAAGCTGCTGGATGCTCAGGAGCTTCTGCTACTTTTGAGAGCATCTGGAGGTGGACAATTCAGCTCAGAAGTGACTCTGAATAGATCTCCATCCCCAGGGACAAAGGAGACCATACCAAGACCTTCTTCAAGCCGCCAGTGCTTCCCATCCCCAATGCCAGCCCCAAAGCCTCCCAGCCACGCCATGCCAGCCACCCTTTACCCCAGGGCTGCTCTTGCTCCTGCTGCTCCTGGAAATGCTGTTTGCAACACGATGTCCCCCCAACACCCACCTCCCCATGCTTGGACAGAGAGATGGACCAAAGGGGATGTACCCACAACAAGAAGCGCAGAGCCTTGGTGCTACACAGGCTGTTGCTGAGGGGCATGAAGAAGGTGCTGTATGTGGCAAGGACCCCCACCCAGCTTGGGCTGCAGCCTGCAACTGCCTGGCCTGCCCTAGTTCCACCAGGCTTGCTGGCCAGCATGGTGACCAGAGGAAAAGGCAGCATCCCAGAGAGCAGTGGGACATCACCAACTCCGCAGGGTATGGGAACAGATGGCATTCACTAAGGATGGGATGCTCTGGGGGCAGAGGCAGCTTCTGGGTCAGGAGGAAGACAGAGCGCTGGACTTGGCTGGTGCTACTTGGGGTAGAAGGGGAGGGGACAGTGCTGTATGCTGTGCTGCCTACAAATGAAAGCACTCAGCCTCTCACAGAAGGTCTCATCCCAGCCATCCCCTGTGGCTATGGGGAAATTGGGCCGATCTGATGATGGACTGGCTGAAAAACACCAGCTGAGCAGACACCGGCTATGGTGGTGCAAAGGGTCCTGGGGCTGCAGCACAACCACCACACCTCTGCTTTGCTGCTCAGGATGAACTTGTCCCAGTGCACCCTGGGATGCAAGATGGATACTAGTGCTCCCATCCCACCATGGGCTTTAGGCAAATTAGCCTAATCACAGCCAAGTGCCTAGTCTCTTCCGGGGCCCAACAACCTCTCAGTATGGTTGGTGGGAAGGGAATATGACAGCACTGCCCTGCATAGAGGTTGGGTCCTTGCTGGACTCAAACCTGCTCAAACTGTCTCTGTATGCTCAGAAGTAGGAATGGTACCCAAAGGCTCCTGCCAGGGTGCCAGGGAAGGCTTCTCTCCTGTGGTAGAGGGACCAACACCCCTTCTCTGGAGGGAGAAGCATGCAAAAGGCAGTGCAGCACCCAGGTACATGGGGAGGGGGGAAGAACGGCAAAGGACCTCTCTTCCACTGCCCCAACAGCAGCTTTGGGAAACAGAGGCAAGGGCAACACAAGCCCAGGGCAAGAGCGCTTGTGGCAGAGCTGGGAACAAACCCCAGCTCTCAAGGAGATATGCTGGCTACCAGACCCTCCTTGCCTGTACCAGGAAGGACCTTGAGCTCATGAAGTGATGAGCCCCAGTCTGGAGCTACACACAGTGGAAGAGCCTTGCCAGGGAAGGAGGGACATTCCCCTCTCTGAGGCAGCAACTCCCAGACACCAAAACCCTGAGGACGAGAGATCCCATCCCCATACGTACGCATCTACATCTCTTACTCTTTGCCAGCACCTCTCAGCAGAGACACCCTCAACCCAAGAGCACCCCAACCCCTTGAATAGCTGCAAGTCCAGCAAACCATATGTGCCCAAACCCCCACCTCCCCAGGTCAGGCATTGGAGTATGCTATGTCCCCCAAGGCCAGCACCAGGCTGTAACAGATGCTGCCTGCACCACCAGTCAGCCCCACTGGGTTCAGGGAGCAGAGTGACACCAGGGTGCGAATGGTGGAATTGCAGAAGTGACAGTCAGCAGCAGCTCCAGCAACCAGCAAGACAAGCTCTGGACGATAGCTCATTCTGCAAGCTGGGTCCTGGCTCTCTTCCCAGGAAAATTCAGCTTGAGCTTGTGGGCAACATGCCTGGGCAGCTCCTCCATCCCATTTGGGAGCAGGGCAGATCCCTCCATCCTGGGCTGCCTGGCTAAATTCAATGCTGATTCCTCTGCATTACCAGCAAAATGTCTCCCAGGAGCAAGGAGGATCAGCATACTTGAGCTCCAATCTGCAGAGAACGTCTGACAGTGGACAGAGCCCAGCACCACAGAGCATACCTGACCTTTGCTGGAGTGCTTGAAAGGCCCAGAGACCCACCTGCTCCAACACCTACACATTTGCCTTTCCCTGCCCAAGTTTCTGCCCCCAGGGAAGGCACCCATGTAGTCAAACACTGGGTCCATGGGCTGACTCCACTTGGGTGGGGAAGAAAGGAAACATGTGCCTCTTCCCTGCCTGGCACAGTTCGGGACAGAAGCACCTCAGAAGTAATGGCAGGACCTCCACATGCATCAACAGAGCTTTGCATCCAAAATACCAGGATCTGCCCAACACCCCATGGCTCACACATGTAGGGTGGGCAGGGGGGAGCCACAACCCAAACAGCTGGTGTCAGCGGTGAAGTGCCCCCACAACTGACCTTCCCCCATGGACCATGGGCCCCTTCACTGGACCCCACAACACGTCTCTCCCCTTACCATGCTGAAGTCTACACCATTGGTGATGGTGTGTCTCCGGTGTTCTGCACGTCCCCTCTGATGCCTCCGAGTGTCCCCAGCCCCTGAAAGGCTGCCATCTCCCTGGGACTGTCCAGCAGCCTTAGCATCACCACCTGTAACAGAGGAAAGGATGAGGCCTCCAGCCACTTGCAATGAAAGCCTCCCCACAGCCATTTCTATGGGACTATCTGCGGGGTGGTCATGCAAATAGACGTGGCAGGGAGCAGCTGAGCAAAGCACCAGCCTGAGCGCTTGCTTTCATCTTTGTATGGGCAGGGCAGGCTTCAGCAATGACTGACTTACCTGCACCAGGCTGGCAACAGACCTCAGTGGTCGTCATCTGCAAAAAGCAGGCAACTTCCAGGCAATGCTGTTTCAGTCCCAGCACAGGCAATTAAACCATTAGTGATATTGCCTACCCTCATCCTGTTCTTGTCCTGGCTCCCGCTCAGGTGGCACAGGCTCTGCCAGGAACCTGGCTCCTCCTGAAGGCAGCTCCTGCTTGGTGCTGGGCTTGGCCATGCAGATCTGCCCCCCAAGACCCCATGCCTGTGGTCTAGGCATATAATAAATCAGGCTGTATGTTTTCCAAAATTTTATTAAAATCCCAACATCCTATCTTACAAAAGACTGATCTACTACAAACACACAATGCTGATGCAAATCCATGCATAACCTATTTTTTGAGATTAAGTTCATACTGGCATGTTTCAGGCTGGATCAGACATCTCCCTTCTGTGCTGCCTGTACACCAAAGCAGGTATTGGCTGGGCACATGCAGTGAAGTCAGTACAAGCCCCACACCACCCACCCTGGAGAACTCGCCAAAAATCCAGCCCTGTGGCCACAGCCAAGCCAGCCCAGATCCCTGCTTCTGGCCAAGCTGGCAGGGCACCGCCCTGCTGCCCCAAACCAGGGCAGCCAAGGGTGCAGCCAGCACCCTTCCCAGACACCCCCAAAAGGCAAGCTTGCTGCACCTCCCTTCTTACCCTGGTCCCCTACCGAGTCCCCAGCAGATGCTGCCTCATGCTCACCTCCTCGCTCTTGCAGCTCACCCTGCTCTCTGGGCACAGCTTTCCTCGAGAGTTTCCTTCCCAACCTGGCTTTCAAACAAGAGCAGCATGGAGGTAGGCAAGCAAGGCCAGGCAGCGAGGCAGCTGGGGACGTTGTCTCCTCAGGACTGCTCCCCACATATCTCCCAGGTACCCCCACCCATCACCACATCCTTCCCCCATGGTTGGGCACATTCCAGCTCCCAGGCGCCAGAGCTGCCTGTTCCCTCCTGTGCAGGCATGAAGGGCTGTGAGTGCTGGGACAGGGTGTGTAGCGCTGCCTGGCCTGGCACATTGCTGCCCACTGCTCCAAAAGTCTCCTCAGCTGAGCATATTGACACTATGGAAGAGGGATATGGGACAAGCGAGGGCAGCCACCCTTCACCTTGAAGGCAACAAGGTCTGGAGAGTTGCACTACACTGGGGCTGCCTGTGCTGCCACGTTTGTGCTGGTTCAGCAACGGGACCTGGACTCAGAGTCACAGGGCAGCAGGCAACAAGTGCCTCGCTCAGCCTGTCACTTTGTGTCACTGGGGAAAGATGGCACCATGGCACAGGAAAAGTCCTCATCTGATCCATCATGTCACCCTGCTTCTCCTACCAGCAAGTGCTCCGGCGTAGACAGGTCTCCAGCATCACAATAAACAAAGTCTTTGATATCACCTGTTCACGTTTGCCAACTGTCTTTCGTTTCACACACCCTTACCTAGCTGGGAGGAACCCAGTGAGACTGGTGCAACCATGCACATGTTCTCCTAGCAGACCTGTACGACTTTCTACTTGGGAAGCTGAGGAACATCCCCAAACCCAGGGTAGCTTCAATAGGCAGAACACCAAAGCAAAGCCAGGAGCACCTCTGGGAAGAGCTGCAGGGTAGAAACCTGTTAAAAATATTTTTGCTGCTATTACTTGGAAGTGCCAGGCTGAGCTGAGCTGAACCTGTGGTAAGGCAGTGCTCCCTGGTCAAAGAACTGAGCTCTGTGCACCTGAGCTGACAATGTAGTGGCTAAAACAGGACCCCTGATAACGAGCTAGGATCAATTCTTCTTAGGCAAAGAGCAGGACCAGCTCACCAGAGATGGAAGAGGTCCTGTCATGAGATATGGGATAGCCTCCTCCCTCCCAGCGCCCCTCTAGGGCATGAGCCCAGCATTCGCCAGCCAGAGCAAGTGCCCAGGATGGAACAGACACCTCATGGTCATTTTACATATTTATGGACACTGCTGTGACAGCCCACCTAGGCACCAGTGGTAAGGAAGCCATCACGGTGACTTCCATCCCCAGTGATGTCTCCAATATCAGCCTCACCATCCTTGCACCCAGCAGATGCTGTCGGGTCCCTAGTGACTGTGGCTGGCGCCCAGCAGTGGCTTGTGGGTTGCTCCAGCACCACCAGGCTGATGAGATCTTCTGAAAAGCTGGAAGCTGACTCTGAGGAGGGACTTCAGCACTTCTGCCCATATGCTAAGGGATGTTAGCAGGGAAGAGGGGACAGAATCACTGTCCCACTGGCTCACTGCACCCCTGGATGTGCCAGGAGGATCACCTGGCCCCAAGCTCTGCCATCTTGCCACAGTTCACATCCAAACAACTTCTGATGCATGCAGAGGCCCTCTGGACCAGAAGGCAGAGCTAGGGTGGCATCCTGTGAGCGCCTCCTTCCCCCAAAACAGACAGGGAGAGCTTCCTCAGACCCTCTGCAGTCAATGAGCACTGATACACCATCTCTCTACACTTAGTTAGATTCTTAAAGCAGCTACTTCATGCAGGTGGAGGCTCTGAACAGCCTCAAGCCCAAACAATATAATCTTAATGGAGACAGGGCTTCCTGGACCCATGGGCAGCTCTCAGCACCCAGCACGTTTCTCTACAACGAGAAAGAGCAGCACCCTGCCATGGCAGTGCCCAGCTCCCTTGCAGCCAGTTGAGGAGACCACCTACTCATTCAGCCACACACTGGGAAACCCCCAACGGTGGAAAGGAATGCTGGGCAGGATCTGGAGCTAAAAGATATAAAATAACTCTGAGCTATAAGGTTCACTAAGCTGCTGAATCAACCTGAAATTCAGGCCTGTTCCCAGAATACGGCCCTGCACTGTGGGAAGCTGGCAGCAAGGGCCTGCCCGCAGGCTCAGGACATCAGTACATCAGCCTATAATGGAAAGATCCTCAGCAATCAGAAAGTTACTGTACTCATTTGCTCACTCCATTCCAGGGCAGAGCTTTCAATTTGCCGATTATTTACCAAGCAGGATTTTTTTCAGGTTTTTCCAGATTTACACTTGATGATAGAAGAACTAGTCTGCTTAATAATATTCCCTAGATGAAGCTTCAGTGATTAGTCTGGAGGCGAAATGGAAAACAGAGAACCTCAGCCATAGCTAAAGTTTCTTCTCCACCCAACAGAAGAGGGGACTGGGAGGGAACGAGTGGGAAGGGAAGGCAAACCAGCCCAGACAACTTGCCCAGGATAGAGGAAGTCGTTGCACTCAAGTGTTGCAATAACAAACACCAGCTCCTCACATAGACCTTTGTGTCTGTAGATCTCAAAGTGCTTCACAAATCTAGATAAATAATTATTACCTACACCATATAAGCCCAGAAGCCTGGTTTCCTCCTAACGTCTCTTACTGACTAGTAAGAAATCAGGATGCCAGTGAAATGGTCTCCCCCTTGCCAAGGTCAGCACGCCACCCAGGGGCAGGGGGCCCTGGCAGACCCAGCACAGGGACCCCAGGTCCCGAGGAAGGGGCAGAGCCCACAGGGACCTGCTGGCGAGCTCTGCAGACAAAGCCCTGGCCTGGCCACCTGGACAGCACTTCAGGACAGCAAAGCAAATCTCCCTGATGCCACTTTCCTATTTAATTATTGCTTATTTATTTATAATTGTAACTAGTGCCGTGGAATTATCCAAACAAAAAAGTTGGATCAGCTTTTGCTTTTCTTTTTTTGCCCAAAACGTGGATGAAATCATGAACGAAGCCTTTCTGAGGGTGCACTCCCAGCACAGGGCCCACCCAAGAACGGGGCTGCTCCATGACCACAGCTCTCACCCCGGCAAAGTCGCTTGGCTCTTGGACACCCCAGGGCCCAGCGACTCGGCAACACGACCAGCTGCGTCACCCCCTCCCCGAGCAAGGTCACCTCCTACCTTTGTGCCAGGGGACAACCGCGGACACGTTACAGTAGAGCCCTTAATTCTTCTCGTCACGGCTATAAACAGACTGTCACCCACGCGAGGAGGGAAGCGAAGGGAAACTCAAATCCGAGACGCAGAGCAGAGCGGCACGCTTCCCACTCCGCTTTACCCGCAGCGTGGATCCAAACCCACCACAGCAAAATTAAAAACAGCCGGAACTTTGGCGGAGTTTTGCGTCAGCCCCGCGGGAAGAACTCGCTGCTGGTTTAAGCCCGGAGGAGGGAGCAGGCCTGCGCTGCCCAAGAACCGGAGCAAGCCGCGGGGTCCCAACCAGCCCTGCCTAGCTCCGCGGCCGCCGGCAGCGGGCCGGGCATGCTCCCGACCCGCGGCGCTGCGGGCCCGCCGGCAGCGGCGGCTCACCTCGGCCGCGGGGCTGGCCGTGCCCCGGCTCCCGTTGCCCGCCGCTCCTCCCGCGCCGCTCCTCGGCACAGCGCGGGCTCGGCGGCTTCTCCGCGCTCCGCCGCCCGCCGCTCTCCACAGGGCGGGCCGGGCCGGGCAGGGCGGCGCGCAGCCCCAGGACGAACCGCTCGAAGGTGAGGTACCCGCTGGCCGGGGCCGCCCGCCGCAGCCCCTCCATCACGCCGGCGGGCAGCTCCCGGGCTTCCGCTCCCCGCCAGCGGGACTCGATCTCCCGTAGGTGCACGTAACCCCGCCGCCGGTCATCCAGGATATCAAAGAGAGTCCGCAGGCTCTGCAGGAAGGCCCGGGGAAGACCCTCCGTACCGGCGGGGAGCGAGCGGTCGCCGCGCTCCGGCGCCATCGCCGCGGCCGCCGCTCCCGAGCGTTAATCGCCGCTCCGGCCCCCGCGCTCCTATTGGTTGGTGGTGGGAGGTCTTGCGCTCTCGTTGGTTGGCTGGGGGCGGTGGCGCTGGCCATTAGCTGAGGGGCGGGACGGCGGTTTGAGTTCCCGGCGGCGCCCGCCCCGCCCCCAGCCGCGGCGCCCGGTCCCTGCGGGGGGGGTGGGCTCAGAGAGGTGCCCCCCTCCGCCCCCCCACCGCCACCCGAGGGCCGGCACCGCGGCAGCGGCCCGGCGACCTCCGCCCGGGACGAGCCGCGCTGGCCGGTGTCCACCCACCGGGGCAACTCACGTCTCGCAGCGCAGACCCTCTCCCGCTGCTCCCGCAGCGGCAAATCTCGTTATTTACCCGCAAACTCAGGGTGCCGCTACCTGCGCCCAAATGCAACGGGTGCATCTGCTGCCGGTTGTAATAAATAGCTTCGGACGGTTGGATTTTTGCATCTCAAAGACACCGTAACCTCGCAGAAAGGAAAGTGGCTCTCTTTTTAAGCAGAGGTACCTGAAGACCTTACATCTGTGAAGTCTCCAGAGCAAACGTGATTAGTGAACAGCAAGAAAAACAAAACAAAACAAAACAATGTGGTGTTTACTGTCACTGCCAGCTTTGCAAACACAGCCCAGAAGTGGCAGTCCATCTTCTCACCTCGGCAGCATCCCCACGTGAGAGGGACATATGGGTCTTTTACATCAGCACAGAGAGATCCTGTGTGCTCGACTTGCCTGGTGCTGTGGGGGAAGCGAATGCTTACAGGGGCAGTTGAGTCCGGGCATCCCAGCGCTGTGGCTGGTGCACCACCAACAGCCACCAGCCGACAGGAGTTGGGGTACGGGCCCAAAGGAACTATGGACACGGAGACAGGAGGAAAAAAATATACCAGAGTTGACAAATGTTGGAGAAACAGGATTTGGATCATATTCATAAGTTTAGTATGATCTGGCTTTGTTAAGAGAATGGGTTTCTCTAACTTATACCAGAATTTGCTGTTAGATCCAACAGCATGTTAGCCCTAATGAAAGGTGTTGTCCTCCTCCGCAAAATTCCTCCGTCAGATGGTGCGTTGCAACAGAGCAGAATGCAAAGCCCTGGTGTCACGATTCCCATGTCAACAAGCACCACGACTCACTTGAGGGGCCCTGGGCACCCACATGCCAGCACCTCCAGAGCCCCCATCCTGGATTAATGCTTGTTACGCTGAGAGAATGAGCGTCAGGGAGCGACCATGCTGGAGAAGGGTGATGGCCAGAAAGGATGATTAGTCACTGTCTGGGCGCTCAGGTTGTGAGGCTGCCTGTGCTATGGACATGGCGGCTCATGGCTTAGACAGGTACTCTTCACTGGGTGAAACGTGGCTGGACGGCCGAGCCCAGAGAGTTGTGGTGAACGGAGTTAAATCCAGTGAGCAGCTGGTCACAAGCAGTATCCCCCAGGGCTCAGTACTGGGCCAGTCTTGTTTAATATCTTTATCAATGATCTGGATAAGGGGATTGAATGCGCCCTCAGTAAGTTTGCAGATTACACCAAACTGGGTGGGAGTGTCCATTTGCTTGAGGGTAGGAAGGCTCTGCAGGGACATCAGGACAGGCTGGATCGATGGGCCGAGGCCAGTTGTGTGAGGTTTAACAAGGCCCAGTGCCGGGTCCTGCCCTTGGGTCACACCAACCCCAGGCAGCGCCCCAGGCCTGGGGCAGAGGGGCTGGGAAGTGCCCGGCGGAGAAGGCCCTGGGGGGGCTGGCTGACAGCCGGCTGGGCATGAGCCAGCAGTGCCCGGGTGGCCAAGGAGGCCACCAGCCCCCGGGCTTGTGTCAGCACTGGGGTGGCCAGCAGGAGCCGGGCAGGGATGGGGCCCCTGTGCTCGGCACTGGGGAGGCCCCACCTCGAATGCTGGGCTCAGGTTTGGGCCCCTCGGGACAAGAAGGGCCTTGAGGGGCTGGAGCGTGTCCAGAGAAGGGCAGCGGGGCTGGGGCAGGGTCTTGCCGTGGTTTAGCCCCAGTCAGCAACCAAGCACCACATAGCTGCTCACTCACTCCCCCCTGGTGGGACAGGGGAGAGAATCGGAAGAGTAAAAGTGAGGCAACTCATGGTTTGAGATAAGGACAGTTTAACAGCTAAAGGAAAAGCTCTGCGTGGACGCAAAGCAAAACAAGGAATTAATTCACTACTTCCCATGGGCAGGCAGGTGTTCAGCCATCTCCAGGAAAGCAGGGCTCCATCATGCCTAATAGTTACTTGGGAAGACAAACACCATCACTCCAAGCATCCCCCCTTCCTCTTTCTTCCCCCAGAGCTTTATATACTGGGCATGACGTCATATGGTGTGGGATATCCCTTGGGTCAGTTGGGGTCAGCTGTCCCGGCTGTGCCCCCTCCCAGTTTCTTGTGCACCCAGCAGAGCTGAAAAAGTCCTTGACCAGTGTAAGTGCTACTTAGCAACAACTAAAACACCTCCGCATTATCACCGCTGTTTCCAGCAAAAATCCAGAACATAGCCCCATCCTAGCTACTATGAAGAAGTTTAACTCTATCCCAGCTGAGACCAGGACAGGTCTGGAGAACAAGTGTGCTGGGGAGTGGCTGAGGGAGCTGGGGGGGTTTAGCCTAGAGAAGAGGAGGCTGAGGGAAGACCTTATTGCTCTCTACAACTACTTGAAAGGAGGGTGTAGTGAGGTGGGGGTTGGTCTCTTTTTGCAAGTAACTAGTGATAGGACGAGATGAAATGGCCTCAGGTTGCATCGGGGAGGTTTAGACTGGATATTAGGAAAAATGTCTTTACTGAAAGAGCAGTCAGGCAAACGCGTAGACATTGCACTTCAGGACATGGTTTAGGAGGCATGGTGGTGTTGGGCTGATGATTGGACTTGATGATCTTAGAGGTCTTTTCCAACCTTAATGATTCTATAATCTCCCTATGCCACAGACACCTCCCTGTGCCATGTGCCAAGGGTGATTTTCTTTAGCTCTGAGTTGGCTTCAAAGGCAAAGGGTGTAAAATGCTTGGCCCTCAAGCCCTCCCACTCATGTGGCCCTTGCTCTGCTCCCCTCACCATCAGCTTCCCTGCCTGGGCCAGACTCCATCCTCAGGTGTCTTCAGCAGTGTTGTCCTACTCCTGGCCTCGCAGCCTGCTCTTGCCGCTCTTCCTCATGGAGTTTCTCAGCACTCTCAGACCCAAGTATATCACAACAGCCTCTAGAGACCCTCACTGGGCTTTTCTCTGTCAAGGACCTGGTCTGGCTGGTCTCCTCTGTGCTATGGCTGGGCTGTTCACAGCCTGCTTTTCTTTAAACCAATTATTTTCATAAATTTCCCAGACCTGTCTTACCCGTTTTGAGATCTCTGCTTGGCTTATTCATGTTTGACGGAACAGGTTCACACCTGGGAAGGGTACAAGGAGAAGGAACCAGTGCATCATCCCTCCCCTTTCTGCTGTATAAACAAGGCAGTGAACGTGATGCTGCTCAGCTCTGGTAGCACCAGCACATGGACTATTTTGCTCAGCAAAGGCTAAATCTTCAGGAAAATTAGTTTTTTTCTCTAGGTTCCTCCACATCTCTGCACTTGCTGGAACAGCCAGGAACAACAGGAGAAATTAAAAATTACCGCAATGTCTCTTGTCCAATTTTCCTGCCTGGCAGGTCTATCCCACCAGGAAAGCAATCCAGAGATACCAGAAACAATTCCTGGCATTGACTGTGTCTGGTGGTTCAGCTGAAATACTCTTGCTCCTCCATGTGGAGCCTTCTGCTTTGGCACAGGATGCTGGGACACAACTGCCCAGTGCAGCTCTGGTCGTACTACACTTCCCATACCAAAGTGTCCTCAAGAGGCTGCTGTGAGACAGGCTGATGTTTTCCTCCTCACGTGGTCGGGTGAATGAGGTTAGGGAGATCTTGAAAATTCTTGGAAAAGGCTTTTTGAGGTGGGGTTTTTTTTCCCCTCTCAGTGAATAGTTTATCTTGAAGCCAGCCCAGTCTCTTCTGATTGGCAGAGCCATCTTTGGTTTTCTAAATATAAACAACATAGTTATTCAGTTTTCCTTCCTCCAAGCTACTGGGAAGCACCAGCTGCTATTCAAACCTGGCCCAATCCTCCCTCACTGCTGGCCTGCAGATACTGGCAGTGACACTGACAGCTCTGGTGTGCTGGCACCCAACGCCCCAGTGTCGCTCTCTGGGAAGGGCATGGGGTGTCTGATGTCCCCTGGAAGGCTGGTGGCAGGACAGTGTGTCCCACCAACCAGCACTGCAACTCCTGGGAGGAGGGATTGCAGCAGCTGCACCAAACCCCAGCAGACCACTGGGGGAAAAGGGTGCTGGTGGTGGAGACTGGGGCACCTTCCTACATGACACTGACCACCTATGGGTGATGCTGTGTGACTGTGGCAGTATATTAAGCCCCATGGTGACTTCAGCAGCATGTAGGTGTTCACATGTGAATCTTGACTCAGCAGAGGACACATGGTGACTGCAGCCATGAGGTTGTCTCATGATGACCGTTTTCAAGCAGATGTCCTGAGCCTCTGCTGCTGCATTCTGGAAGAGAGCAAGGTCTGGTGGGGGACCAGCCGCATGTCTGTGGGCTCAGTGCATGCTGCTGCCTGGCATGCAGACCAGCTGGCATGGCACAGCCTGCTTCTACATACTGCCCTGCCAGCCAAAACAGTGCTGCAGCCAAAGTGGGCTGTGCACTTGCACCAGCCAGTGCAGGTTACCAGACCATACCCAGGAGGAGCTGGTCGCAGCTTGGTTAAAACCAGACCAGGGCTGTGCAAACAACAGCCCAGACGCCAAGTTCTGATGCTCCCTGTCACTGTCTGATTCACCACAAGCAACTGGTGTTAACCCCTTCTGTCACCCCAAAGCTGAGGGGGTACAGGGAATCACTTCCAGTGGGGTACCAAAGTGTCAACCCAGAAATGCATCTGTCCCCAGGAAACCTCTGGGCAGAGGCTAAAAATGGTGAGGGGAGTGTGGTCAGGGAGACGCAGCAGATTTTCCCTTGGGGGAGGGTTATCTTGTTTGATCTTCCCAGCTCTGAGATGCCAACATGTTTTCCATCTTGCTGCTATGGGGCCTCCCGAGGACATGCTCTGTTTGCTTTGGAGGGGGCCGAGAACTTCCCACAAAGTTACTTTTCTTTCCTCCAGACTGTTTTTCCCCTTGGAGGGCCGGCGAACAGGAAGTCTGGTGGCTGCCTGGCAGCTCACAGGCTGTCACGAGGGCTGGGAGAAGGGCGGCCGGTGGGAAGCTAAAATAAGCTGTCCAGGGGGGTGGTGGTTTTGCTTGCTCGCTCGGCAACATGCCTGGGTCTGCAGAGCAAGAATTTGTGTTGGCAGGAAATGGCAGTCACCTGTGTCCAGTCTCACCCTCCTGCCCAGCCAGCTGATGGGGTCTCAGCATGATGAGTTTAAATGTCCCTATATTAATATCTGGGGCTTAAATGGAAGTGCGATAGATGCTGCAAGGCCTCTGATTAGAATCTATCAAGCAATTGCTCTGTCCTGTTATAAATTCCACTCTGCTGCTGCTGCTGAAGCCAGCTGTCACAAGAGCAACTAAGGGCAGCATGTAGTAGCAGTCATGCCACAGCAACAAACTACCCAGCCTTTTTTTGTCTTATTCAGAGAACAACTGTAAAACTACATTTCTCTGGGGAACATATTGGTGGATACTTATATATTGAAGCCTGATGCAGCGCCCTAAAAATAAGAAGCTCTACCTCTCTCCTGGTAGCATATCTTACCGCGATGGATCAGTGTTTGCTATCTGTCTGCTTTTTTAATTATGGGTTTCCTGTTCTACCTACATGTTTGTATTTCCTTTGGCCCAAGCGTACCTCTGTCCTGCTCTCTCAGGTTGTCCTGCCCAGTATATTTGATCCAGCCTGCCATTGTTTTTATTGCTTTACAGAAGAAAATTTCTACCAACACTGGTGTGATGAGCATTTTGATACGTTTGCAACGAGTGCAAGACAGGGCGTAAGACTTTCGCAGGCACAAAGGTCCCAGCACCCCTGGGGTCCCTGGCAGATACATCCCAGCAGCCAAACATCTCGCCGGCACAGCCCGGCACCCTGGCTGTGAATTCGGCCGTGGGGGAAGGCTGTACTGAGTGCAGGCAGCCTGCCTCGCAGGGCAGGACGACGGGCAAGGACCGGGCAAGACCGGGGCCCGGCACCGGGCGAGGTGCAGACAGGCACCCCGCGGTGGCGGAGGGAGGCAGGGCCCCGCGGGCCCGCGGAAGGAGCCGAGCTCGGGCAGCACGCGACGCCCGGGCGGGGGCGCAGCGCCGCGCCCAGAGCTCGGGGCGGGGCCGCCGTGCAGTGGCGCCGCCCACTCCCCGCCCGGCTCCTTCCCCGCCCCGCCCGGTCTCGCCGGCGGGCCGGGGCCGGGGCCGGGGCCGGGGCCGGGGCCGCGCCATGGGGCCGCCCGAGGAGGTGCGAGCGCGGCTGGCGCGGTGCGGGCAGAGCCACCTGCTGCGCTTCTGGGCCGAGCTGGGCCCGGCGCAGCGCAGGGCGCTGCTGGCGGCGCTGCCGCCGGGCCTAGGCGAGCACTGCCGGCTGGCGGCGGCGGCCGGGGCCCGCCAGCGGGGGCCGCCGGAGCGCCTGGACGGCCGAATGGAGCCGCTCCCCTCCCGGCTGCTCGGCAGCGCCCGCCGCAGCAGCCCTGCCGCGCTGGAGCGCTGGGAAGCGGAAGGTGAGCCGGCCGCGGGGCCGCCCGGCCCGGCCCAGGGCGGGTGTCCGGGCTCTGGCCCTTGGTGCTCCTCCCCGGCCCTAACGCCCGGGGCTCCGGAGGGCGGCCGGGGCGAGGGCTGGGCCGGGGCCACAGGGTCTGTCCCGGCGCCGCTGGCCGCTCCCGGTGGGTTCCCCAGCGCGTCCCTGCCGCCACTCGGTGCCAAAACCGCTGAGGTTTGTCTGAAACACCAGCGGGGCTGTCGTAAAACCGGCGGAGCGCGGCCCGGCACCGGTGCGAAGCGCGGGGTGCCCGGGGGGCACGTCCGTTCCGGCGGCATCCCGCAGAGCCTGGGCTGGTGCCGAGCCCGGGGCTGCTCCTGGCGGGGTCCTCGGGGCAGGGAGCTGTGTCCTGCGGTGGCACCTCTGCGGTGGCACCCAGCAGCCTGCAGAGCAGCACCTTGTCGCTTCAGGGGTGTTGGGTCCGGTGGGGGAAGGCGAGTGGGAGCCAAGGGTGATGGTGAGGCCGTGGAGAGATTTGAGGTTATGGCTGTACCGGCTGGGCCCCGAACACGGGCAGCCGGATGCCTGGTGCACAGCAGTGGCTGTGGAGGCACTTTGGGAGAGACATTGAATTTCCACTCTTTGCTGTTAAATACTGAGGCTGGAGAGCATGTGGTCGGCAGGACACGGGGTAATGTTGTGCCTTGCAGGTGGAGGTGACGTCCCTGGGGAGGGTGGGAGCAGAGGGTTTGCATTGCTGCCAAAACAGGGAGCTGCATCGGGCCATGTGGGTGGCCCCCACGACAAATTACGGGTGCAAAGGCAGGTCTCATGCTGGTGGGGAGCCCCATCCAGGCTGTGCCATGTGCATTGCAGGAGGGAGATAGGATCTGGGAGCAGAGTGGCTGGGTAGTATGGAAGAAGCCTAGGAAAGCCCAGCATCCATGTTTTTTCAAGCCTGGTAGATGATGGTGGCTTTCCCTGGTCACCCTGTGGGTGTGTGAAAGATGGGGGTGATGAGGGAGGTGGTGGCTGCGTGTGGATTGCTGTGTTCCCTCCATAGCACCTATGTTGTAAGCAGGCATCCTGTCCTTTTTTCTAAGGGCACGCTCTATTTCATTTATTTACAAAGGTTCAGATGCATGTCCTCTCCCTCTTTATAAAATATAACAGCACTGTTAAAAACTAATCATAATAAAAAAAGGAAGCCAGAAAAAACTAGCTGTGGTTCGAGACACACTTGTCTAAATTGTGGCAAGCATCTGCACAGCCTTGACCCAAACCTGCCAGCAAAGAGGTGGGAATGTGTGGGCAGAGGAGTAAAAATTTCCAAACAAAAGCAAAAATAGAAGCAGCAGGGTCACAGGGCAGAGGAGCTTTTCTGCCACGTCAGACTCCACTGGCAGGGCTGAGCAGTGATGGAGGGAGTGGGAGGAAACTCTGGTGACCCAGGGGCCATCTGTGCTTGGTCCAGCCAGGGTTTCCACTAGCTCTATTAACATCTCCAGCCAAGCAGAGGAGCGTGTCAGTGCCCAGCCGGCACCACGGCGGCCACCCAGATGTAACCAGTGGGGTTTGGTAGGGGACCCACTGGGATGGTGGTCACTGTCCATTGTTTGAGGGTGTCGTGGTGAGGAGGAAGGGAACCCATGAATCCTACAGGCAGATGGGTCTAGGTCAGGGCCACGTGGTTGAATTAATGATTTTACCAAACTGGGTCCTTCGTCTTCTGCCCTGCCAGGCCAGCGAGGAGCTGACATATTTGCCTTGAGTTGCTGTCTGCAGCAGGGAAGGGAAGGCAAACTGTGCAGTGCTGGCATCGCTTGCTGCAAGCAATGCTTGCAGGGGTCCAGAAGGTCTGGTGTGTTTGGGACCACTGGCACCATACACAAATCACCTGGCCCTGAAGTCCGGATGGCCCCAGGCCACATCAGTCCTGCAGGCAGCGTTTCTTAATTTCTACCAGGAGAGGGGGACGTGGTTCTTCTGTTTTGCTTTGATTTGTTTTTTTATGATCCAGTTTAATGCTGGAGATGGAAATCAGCCCTTGGTTTTATTTCCTGGAGTAGGACAATCAGGAGCAAGGCTTTGTGCCACTGAACCCAGGCTGTGCTGGCATGCTGCGTGTCCCTGCGGATGTGGCCTCATCCCCTGGAGCATCCCTGTGCCCCTGCACAGCATTTACCGGTGGAGCTGGTGTTGGCACAAGTTTTGTGGGGATTGTGGGTCTCTGAGGGGACGCAGGTGCTGAAAGGCTCTTGTTTCCAGTGAGCTGCTCGTGGTGTTGAGCTGGATGAGAGCAAGAGTGAGCAGTTCTGACCCACTGCTCGACAGCACTGAGGCCGCACAGCTGCTACAGCCCTTGGCTGCGGGGTTGGGGTCACCCCTCAGCTGAGCTTGTCTGTGCTCTGTCTGTGGGTGTCCGAGCTCCCACCTGCAGCGTGTCCTCTAGAAAACAAAGACTGAACAGCTGAAATGATGTCTCCCCTTTTCTCCTGCCCCCTTTTTTGTTATTAAAAAAAGATTGTTAAAAGAACTAGGCAACTCAAAACTTGGGAACATCCAACATACACTTTTTTTAACTGTTAAAACTTTATTGTCTCTGAGCTGATAAAACTTAGCCTGGTCAGATTTGCTTTTAGATCTTAAACACAAACATTAAGCGATCACATTTTCTAGGCAGCCTTAGGGGTGATGGTATAAATCGAGCACAGACGCTTTTACATTCTGTAAATGATTTATTAATGAAATTTAAGTCTTGGGCATGGGCTGCAGTGTAGCTCCCATTTCATCAGAGGGTTTGCTGAGCTGTTCCAGTTGTCTGACTGCTCTGTAGAATTAATTATTTTGATCTTGCTTTATTCTTCTCTTGCTGACTGCTGTTGTAATCGGGCTGATGCTCCTGTTCAGCAGGATAATTCAGTCTGATCTTGCAAGTTCAATCTGTCCTTTCTGCAAAATCTATTTTTGTGTTTTACTTTCTATGCAGAATAAGACTTATTGCAGCATTAGTGAGTATCTTAACAGCCAACACATCTTCCCTTTTTTGTTTGGTTGAACTGTTCATATTTCATATACTGCAGAAAACAAAGTGTTCTTTTTTTTTTTTAAGAGGGATAAATATTTCCATTTACTGCAGGAATGTGCAGCAAGATGAGTCAGTTGTTATGAACTTTAGTCATGAATATTAGTAGTTTTACAGTCAGGAAGTCAGAGCAGACCTGCTTAAATTTTTGGCGATATTTGTTTTCATGGTGACCTAAGATCAGAAACTTGGAAAAACTCTCTGGTAGTTGTAGAGTTGCACTGTAAACACTGGGAATACCATGAGTGATGGGAAGGAGAGTCCTCTTGCTGAGTTGTTCATGTGCGCCGTGGTCAGCCCTCTCCCAGGAACACAGCCCCAACAGTCTGCTGGATTTGGGGAAGAGAAAAAGAGAATGACATCGTTGATGATGTCAGCGGTATTGCCTTGGCCTCAGGTTGATCCTGCTTAGGTTGAGATTTTGTTCTCCGCAGTGAGAGGCCCCTCCGGGAGGTGGCTGTGAAATGCCAAATCACACTTGGGCAGATCCCATCCTCTTGTCACTGCGTGGAAAACTTCTGAGAACTGCCGTCTCCTCTGGGATGTCCCCGCTCAGTGGGGTGACGCCAGCCCTGGCACCCGTGTGTTGTGGCCAAGGATCGCAGCTGCTTGCGCTGGATGCTGCATGACAAATGGGACCTCGCAGGCTTTTCTGATACAGCGTTCGCTCCAGAGCTTCATGTGAGTGATTCCCCTTGGTCACAGTCTATTGCTCTGCATAAACCTCTAATCAGAGGTCAGTCAGATGTGGTCTGTCGCATCAGGACCAGAGTGTGCGTATCGGTGTGAGCCCGACAGTGCTGCGGCAGGGATGGGGCAGGGTGAGCGCTGGGCTTGGTCCACTGGTGGATGAATCTCGGTTGCACCCCAAAGCAGAATCTCCTGTGCTGCAGCGACCAAGACCCGCAAATGCAGAATTCAGGCCTCAGAGAGCTTTGTTTTAAATCAGTGTGAAATATTTTATCTCAAGCCGTTTCAGTCCTAGATTATTTAGGTTTTGTAAAATATTTTTATTGCCTGTTTGAAACAGAACAGTTTGGAAGTGTCTCACAGGGGAACTTTTTTAGATCTTTTTTTTCCCCTCATAATTTCTTCCCTCCCTTAATTTTTCTTTTTCCACTGGCGTGTTTTCAGTCAGATTTGGTGGAAGGAGCACGCCAGCCTTGCCACCGTGCTGCCCTGCTCACGTATGTGAGGCCAAACAGAGAAGCACTGCCTGCTCCAGCCCTGTGGTAAGGCAAGACTTCTATAAGGATGAGCACTAATGAGTACTCGGCTTTGGAGCATGGGGGAGTGTCTTGATGGAGACAGTTGATGGAGGTAGGCAATGAACGTGCTGCAGATGCACCATGACTCTGGTTGCTGTTAGGAATGCAAGCATTCCTACCTTGAGTGTTCCTGAGTGGGATGTGGATGGGTACTTTGATTTTACTAACCACATGCCTTAGCCTTCAACTTCAGTCCAAGGCTGTTCAGATCTTTAGAGAGCTTCAGGTTTGCTTTCTTAGAGGACTGCTGGTCCTCTTGATGCCAGAGGAAGGTTGTATGTTTCCTTTCACGCTGCTGCCCTCGTGACCCTCCTAACTGGTGCTGTAGGGCTCTGGTGTGACACAACTGGTGCAGCTGTGAACGAGCCAGGTATTTGCTTGCATACTGAGGAGTAAGTAGCTGCAGCCAACTGGATTATGACATATATTTGTCTTAGCTCCTCTGCCCAGTAGATTCTGCTCACTGGGCTTGCTGGCCCTGCATAGCTGCACATGGTGGTCTCATGCTGCTGTCTTGTGGTACTCATTCAGCCCTGGGTGGCTGTGGCATGGTGACGTTCAGAGCCGTTCCCATTGCCAGGTCTCTGGGCCTGTGTCCATCTGCTGTGGGTTTTAAATGTTGTTGGTAATCATTGGAGTGTGACTCATCCAGTGTCACCCTTGGTTGTGGGAATGATAGCAAGTACACTTTTGCCAGCGTTCATGGCCAAGGGCTTCTCTTTGCTCAGATGCTGCTATTTATCTTGCTTTGTGAGAGGTTTATCGTTACTGTGGAGAGGCCAAGATTAAGCTTGCTCAGGGATAGATTGTCCAAGCGAGAGGTGTTTCCTTGCGGAGTGGTGAATTGACTCCCTGCACTGGTTCAGCTCAGCAGGACCATGACAGCTGTGATTCCTTTTCCTGGGATAAAGCAAGTGAAGGAAATGGGCAGGATCTGTGCAACCACATCCTTGCTTGTGGTAGCACTCGCTGCTTCAGCTACAGCCATGCCTATCCTCTCTCTGCCCTGCTCCAGGACAGGGGGTGGCTGCCACAACAGAGTGATCCAAACTGAAGGCTTTGGATTTGATTTCTAACGGCAATCGCTTTCCCTTCCTCTCCCCACTGGTAGTTTTGTCATTGCGGCTGACCCCTCCGCTGGCCTGTAATTCCTCCCCGTTCCATCCCGCAGCTGTCGCTCCAAGGCGCGGGTGCAAGCAGAGGCAATGGTGGGGCTGGTCCTGGTGGGCACGTGGACACAAGGGCCAGCTGGGAGCTGAGCACCCCTGGCTAGCCTGGTGCTGAGCTGTCTGTTGGCTTGCTGAATCTCTGTGTCTGTGTGGGCAAAGGAGAGAAAGGAAGGGAGAGTGGGCTAGTACGAAAGAAGGTTTTACCCAGGTTTGAGTTCCCCAGGGCTGTGTGGCTGCAGCAAGCCAGGCTCGTGTGCAAAGCACATCTCACCCGCACGCTTCCCTCCTGCATGAGTTTGCTGCCTCTGCGCCAGGTCCTGGTGGGGGGGTACAGTTGCCACCCAAGCCAGGGCACTGGGAGGCCTGGAACTATGCTCCTGTGGCCCTTCACTCTGATCATTCCCTTCTTCCATGACGGTGCCCTGAGCTGGCAAACAGCCTGCTGAGTGTGTGGTGGACCAGAGCAAGTAATAGTGCGTATCTAATACCTTAGACCCCCTGCTCTGTGCTTTAAGCCTTTTATGATGAGAAGTTCAGTGAAGATGCAAAAGAGCCGTTAATTGCTTGTGGTTTGTTGCATAAAATTATGCTTATTCTATTTGCATCACCATACAGCTCACACAATGCTATTGTCTGTGCCTTTTAAATTTCAAGTTTAAACCAATTCAAGCTTCCCCCTCTATCCAAGGACCTCCTGAAACTTTGAAATCCCAAGACTTCCACCTTCAGTGCAGGTTTTCCTCTAGAGAGCAGGAGGGTGGACTGCAGATCTCCAGAGGTGGCTTCCAACTGACGCTTCTGTGGTCTTGTGAGCTCAGAGGCTTGCTCTGCAGCAAAGCAATGTCAGGGGTGCACAACTGTCTTCCTTCAGTGTTCCTGAGTGGGCGTTACCAGCCTTTTCAGAAAGGGTATATTTAGGCAGAAACATGGTGTTGCTGCTGTGGTGGAACTGAAGCTTCTAAGCATGGGGAGGTCAACATCATTACTGCAATGTCATGGGTTACTTACATCTGCTTTTATTGCTGAAAGGTAGATTCTTGAACAGAATTAAAACCAAACCAGGTTGTTACAGCAGCAATTGGTATTTTCCCTCTATTGCTCATTTAAACAGCTAATTATTTAAAGATTAGCATAAAAACAATCATGGGGTTTTTTTTCTAATTCAATATCTTTGGTCCCTGTGTCTTTCAGTCCAAGTCAGGAATTTTTTAGTCCCAGGCATGGTTGAAAGTGGGGTGTTTGTCCTCTCCTCAGAGGTTGGGTTGAAGCATGGCCTGTCCTGGACTGCAGGGAGCAGTGGCAGGCTTTGTGATGTGTGGTGGACTTCTTGCCTTAGGTTGCAAAAGGCTCTGATAGAAGCAGAAGCTGTGGTTTTTGACATGGCCAGTCCCAGAGCTCACTGCATTCCTCCAGGATCAGTGTTCCCTAAGGAAAACTCTTTCTTATGGTTGCCAGTCATCACTGTGATGCTGGATTGAGAGAAGGCAGGGAACAAAGACTGTGAACGAGCTGGGTGTTTACTATGCAGTCCGGTTCTTCCCCAAGTTCTGGACTTTCCTGGTTTGTCAGGAGAAATGATATTGTTTTTAATTAGACTGTGGGAGTTGTGGCTTCTGCAGACTTGGCTTTGTTATTAGTCCTATCTGCAGCAAGTACAGATAGTTCGTAGAATAGAATCATAGAATGGTTTAGGTTGGAAGGGACCTTTAGAGGCCATCTAGTCCAACCCCCTGCAGTGAGCAGGGACATCTTCAACTAGCTCAGGTTGCTCAGAGCCCCGTCCAGCCTGACCTGGGATGTTTCCAGGGACGGGGCCTCCACAGCCTCCCTGGGCAACCTGTGCCAGTGTTTCACCACCCTCGTAGTAAAAATTTTTTTCCTTATATCCAGTCTAAATCTACCTTCTTTTAGCTTAAATCCATTACCCCTTGTCCTGTCACAACAGGCCTTGCTTATGAGGTTGCCCCCATCTTTCCTATAGTTCCCCTTTAAGTACTGAAAGGCCGCAATAAGGTCTCCCCGCAGCCTTCTCTTCTCCCTGCTGAACAACCCCAACTCTCCCAGCCTGGCCTCGTAGCAGAGGGGCTCCGGCCCTCAGGTCATTTTTGTGGCCTCCTCTGGACCCGCTCCAACAGCTCCATGTCCTTCTTGCACTGAGGAGCCCAGAGCTGGATGCGGCGCTGCAGGGGGGTCTCACCAGAGCGGAGCAGAGGGGCAGGATTGCCTCCCTCTACCCGCTGGCCATGCTGCTGGGGATGCAGCCCAGGCGACGGTTGGCTTTCTGGGCTGCGAGCGCACATTGTTGGCTCATGTTGATTAAGGCAGATTCCAGAAATTCTCATGTTTTACTGAAGACGATGAGACTGCTTATTTGGGATGTAGAAATGTTGGTGATAAGGGACATCCGGAGGTCTCTAGTTCAGCCCCTATTTGGAATAGGACTGTAGCCAGCCCTAGGTCAGGTCAGGCTTTGTCAAAGCCTTGAAAACCTGAAGGGAAGGACATCCCACACCTCTCTGGATATCTTTTCCAGTGCTGCACCACCTTCCTAGTAAAGAGTTTTTATCCTAATGTCCAGTTTGAACCCCCTAAGCTGCAACTCATGGCTGTTGTTACACCATCCACTGCTTTAGGTGAGTAAACTGCTGCATCAAAGAGGTGAAATGAATTTTTTAGCATTGTATGCGGCATCATATTTCTCTCTGAACTGCCAGCAGTGGGCTTTGAAATGGCAGCTTCTGGCTGCTGCCTGAACTCTGCAGAAAGGCTCAGGAGAAGAGGACAGGGTGTTGGTGGCTTTTGTGATTCCTATGTTCCCTGGGGCTTCTTTCTCCTGTTCAGGCTTGCATCAGATCTCGCAGAACAAGGTGGCAGTGCTGCTCCTGGCTGGAGGACAAGGAACTCGCCTGGGAGTGAGCTATCCCAAGGGCATGTACAACGTGGGGTTGCCCAGTGGCAAGACCTTGTATCAGATCCAAGCAGAAAGAATCCGCAAAGTGGAGCAGCTTGCTGGCCAGAGACACCACTGCAACTGTGCCATCCCCTGGTAGGTGACCTGGAGCCACAGACCTACTGTGCAGGTGTCTGTGTCGCAGTCTTGCCTAAGTTGTCTTCCAGAAGCACTTTGCTGGGTGCTGTACAGAAACACATCGGGGAGAGCCTTTTGTCGGCAGGATTTGTGACGCCAGCAGCACGAGGAGGGTGCGCCGGGATGGGAAGTGGCAGGTCTGTGTCTGCAGACCTGAGGGACCAAGCACTGTCCTTGAATCACTACCCTAACTGCTGTACTGTGCTGTCTTTTGAAGCACAGTCCCTGACAACGCTATAGACGGCACTTTTCAGTGCCTGTTTCAGATCCTTTGTAAGAGATCTCATCCGTTTGTGCTGTGCTTTCTCAGGTTCCTGCATGGAGGGAGAGATCGCCTAGAGCTCACCTTCCAAGACCCTCCATCTTCCCTTGCCCACAATTTCTGCCACAGCAAAAAAACCTCTTCCCCTCACAGTGGTAAATGCTTGTCATGCTCCATTTTCAGGCCACCTCCTGCTGTCGTCGTTTGCAGCTGGCTGCTGTCTCTCCTGGCTGCTCCTAGCTTTCAAAAGCCTCCAGGCTTCAGAAGAGACTAGCTCTGTGCAAGATGCAAAATATGAATTCCCTATGGGATGTGGTGTGTGAGAGAGAGAAAGGTGCTGCGGCATGCTTCTGGGAATGTTTTCTGCTAAGTGTTCTTTGTTAGACTATGAAGAAAGACCTTTATGAAATCACTGCCTTGTCTGAGCCAGGGTTTGGGAAGCATACACACCACAGGATACTGTAGTGTCTCATTTAACACTCTTGGGTTTCCTCTCTTTCATATTCCATTTTTAGTTTTGTCTTTCGCTTGTGATTTTTTTGCTCATTGCTCAGCTCCCATTCCTACCCAGGTACATCATGACAAGTGAGTTCACGCTGGGGCCTACAGAGGAGTTCTTTGTAGAACATGACTACTTCAACCTGCATAAATCCAATGTGGTCATGTTTGAACAGAGGATGCTGCCCGCTGTCACCTTTGATGGGAAGGTCATCTTGGAGGAGAAGGGGAAGATTGCTATGGCTCCAGGTACCCCACTGTTCACCCTTACATGCTACAGTAATGCAGTATGCGTTGATAACTGCTACTACCCATCAGCCAGCCTTGGCACACAGAGTGGTCTTTGGAGGTCAACGTTAATGCTTCTGATTAGCATGGGAGGGTTCAGTTAAATTTTTCAGGCTGGTAATCAAGAGTGTAGCAATCGTTGTTTAGTTCTTCCTGGGGATTTGCCCACGGCACATGTTTTTTCAAAGCCTGGGAATATTGGCCGGATTAGGAGTGGGACAGCTGCAGGTTAGGGACTATGTGCATCGGCAGGGCTGTGTGTGAGGCCCCTGGGGTGCTGCCTCCCAGGGGTGAAGCTGTCGGGATCTGGGCTCCTGTTCAAGGCTGATAGCTAGAAATGAGTAAAAAAGCAGCAAGAAGATTAACTCCAAATCCAAAAAGATTGCAATGTCTCACCTAATAAAGTTGTTCTCTTAACCTGGACATGGTAAGAGACTTGGTGAACGTAGCCTGGTTTGGGCCATGTTGCAGTGATGTGTGTTTGTGGCTGCAGAGTGGTTTTCCTGAGCTGATGGGGGTATCAAAGGAGGAACCATGAAAGGGTGATCCGTGATGAACAAACGTGCAGGTGTCTTTTGTGCAGCTGCAGTTCAAGCCTTTAAAAGGGCATTGTGAAGTTGCGGGGAAAAGATAAACACAGAATAACATTTATTTTAATCTTTTTCTCCAGGCTGAGTTTTAAATATGCTTTTGCTCTGCACTGGAGGAGAAATGTAACAGGTTTTTCCCACCCTTTGCGTAATGTTTTGCCCTCTAGTGTTTTCCCTCTAAAGATCTTACAAAGTTTCATAAAGTCTCATAATGCTTCTCTGTGAGGCGCTCTGCAGGTGAGGGAGCTGGGGTGTGGAGTGGAACAGGCTTGCCTGAGCTGTGTGGTAGGGCTGGAAATAAAATCTGGTAGCGTGGACTCTTGGCTACAAAGCATTCCCTGCTCTGCTCTTAAGGAAAGTTTGCTCAGAACTTTGAGTTTTTGCTCTGTTAGCCACAATCCCCCTACAAAGTCACTAATTAACTGGGGCTTTCTCTTTTGTCTTGCATTATAGATGGCAATGGTGGCTTATACCGTGCTTTGGTAGATAATAAGATCTTGAATGACATGAAGCAGCGTGGAATCCAGTATGTCCATGTATACTGTGTGGACAACATCCTCGTGAAAATGGCGGATCCAGTCTTCATAGGCTTCTGTGTTTCCAAAGGGGCAGATTGTGGTGCAAAGGTGAGGTGGTGTTAATGCTGGGCCATTTCCCCATGGGGAGTTAAGGTCTGATTACGCTTGGAAACTGCTGGCTAGGGTGAGCTTAGATGAACTGGGGTGTTCGGGCCTCTGTCCAACAGCAGCTTGCTCCAGGCAGATTTAGAGGAGCTGCTTGCTGCCTGCGTTGCATTCAGAATCCCTACCTGTGGGTGTCCTCCTCCCCTCTTCCCAGACTACTGTGGAAAATAAACTTCAAGTAGAGCAGGGACTGTAACTGCACTGGAAACTACAAACTGGAATTGCTTCCCCTTTATGCCTTGCCCTTTCTACAAAGGCACTTTGGCTATCTAGAAGCCTTATTGGACGGGGTTGTGTTTTACAAATCATGAGCACTGTTTATGCAAACAGGAAGCTGAACGCTAATAGCTGCAAACATTTTTCATTTAATGCCAGGTCCCAGTCCTTGATAAGAAAAGTACCCTACAGTATGCTGATTTCTTTTTAACTGGTTTGTCTTCTGAGTAACTGTGGAATTAAGTGGTCCAGTACTGGGTTTTATGCCCAATTGTTGGGTAAAATATGCCTCCAGGCTACTCCATACACCCAGCACTGCCCTGCCCATGCTCCTGAGGTGCTGGAGGATCAGCGTGCAACAGCCTGTAGGATCGTTTGTATGTGGGAGTTGGAACAGCACTGGAATTTTCTTCTTCCTTGTCATAGCCCTCTGTCCTGTGGCTGCAGGTGGTGGAGAAGGCCTACCCCACAGAGCCTGTTGGGGTGGTGTGCTGTGTGGATGGGGTCTACCAGGTGGTGGAGTACAGTGAGATCAGCCTGGAGACTGCACAGCAGCAAAGCCCTGATGGGGGACTGATGTACAGCAGTGGCAATATCTGCAACCATTTCTTCACAGTTGAGTTCCTGGAGACAGTGGCCCAGTAAGTGTCAGCACACCTGCTAGGCAGCTGTGCAGCCCAGAACTACCTCCAAAAGAGGGTGTTCCCATTTTTCACTTTGTAATTTCAGTTATGGGTACTTCCTGATCTCCTCTTCACCTCCTCTCTCCTCCAACCAGTTCAAAACAGCTGTGTGCCCTTTCTGACAGCCCCAGCATGCTTTTCAGGCATTACCCAATGAAAAGGTTGAATGTTTTGCTGTAGCTAAATCGACTGAGAGATACCAGTGCATGACCTTCCTGGGCCTGCAAGGGTGAGCAGCCATGTGGGCTGCAGTGTGGTCAGTGATGCAGCCCCGCACTGAGGATTTTCAATGGGAATGTCATCCATGCCATCCCTTGGGACAACAGAAGGTGGGGGAGGGGGTGAAGCTGAGAATGACTCTGCACCTTGGTATTGGGAGATGGGGATGTGATGCTGGGCATTCAGTGAGCAGCCATACAACCTTCCTGAAGAGCTTGATCCACCCTTGTGTGAGGAATCTGCTCTGCTCCGCTGTCATCCTGATCAGATAATCTGGGTTACCTTTTTTTCATTTCTGCCTGCAATTTCAGCTCAATGCTAGGTCCTCCCTCTTGCTGTACCCTGTCCTGTCCCACTGGTACAGGGAGTGCTGCTAGCTGGGCTGCTCTACTTAGTGAAGTGTTTCCTGGATGTGACTTGGATCAGTTTGGAGACAGCAACACCCACAACAGTCGAGAGATGACCCAGAGCAGTAATAAGCCATCAGCTTCCTAGAAGTGTACTACTTTTTTCTAAGCGGGCATGAAGTAAATGAACTTATTTCTTCTCCTTCTGCAGGAAATATGAGCCACAGCTGAGGCATCACGTAGCCATAAAGAAGGTACCCTACATTGATGAGGAGGGAAATCTGGTAAAACCGCTAAAACCAAATGGGATAAAGCTGGAGAAGTTTGTGTTTGATGTGTTCCAGTTCTCTAAGTTAGTGGCAGAAGTGATTTTTATTTTTTTTCCTCCCCTTCTCAATGTTTGTTTGAATGACTGTAGGTTGTAACTGGCCTTGCCAGGGAGCGCGTGGTTTGTGGGTGGCTTATTAGAAAGGCTGTTGCATCTACATCAAGCTCCAACACACCAGGCTCTGAGAGGTGCAGTCACAGGGTGCCTGGCAGTAGCCAGGCTTACTCTGACCATGTTCCCAGAACCGTTTGTTTTGCTGAGGATTTGTTGGCTGGCCCAACCTCTGCCAGCTCTGTCAAAGAAAGAAAGAAGGAAAAACAAAAGGAAATCAAGCGCAAACCCCATGTTTAATACAAGCCCATGTTGGAGTATTCAGACTCACAAAAATCAGATCTTTCAGGATTGTGACTTTCATGGCAACTGCAGCTCTGGTTATGTTTTTGGTGTGTGTTACGCCAGGGCTCAGCTCGCACCCTTTGTGCTTGGAAAACAGGTTGCTTAAGCACTGTGGGCCCAAGTTACTGTTGCTGTGGGAACTATCAGTGTTGACTTGCCAAGCTCTAAAACATAGCTGAGGGTGCTGTGTCATAGTGTTAGCACAGTCAGGGGTGCTTTGCGCTTGGGGAATGTGGGATTTTAATAATTTAGGAATTTAGCATAAGTGTTCTTATAAAATCTATTTTTTGAGGTCTCGAATTCTGGTTTAGGCTGAAATAAATGGCAAGAAGAGACCTCAGGCAAACTGAATTATCTTTGTTTGGGGATAGTACGTTCCATTTTAGAGGCTTTACTTTAGGATAGAGAGGTCTAGGTTTGAACCGGTCTCCATTTCCAGACATGTTCAGTAAGGAAGTATCATACCAAAGGCAAAACCAGTGCAATGGAAACAGTGCCAAGTTCTGAGCTTTGAAAGGACTCATTTGGAAGCAGTGATTCCTTGTGCTTTTTTAATAATACTGCAAAACCAGCTTGGCAGCTGCTCTTCACACATGAAATGCACAGATGCTGCTGTGGGATTTTTTAAATTTGCATTCCCATTTCTGGTAAACAGCTGTACTTAACATTCAGCTGTGAATCCTCCCATATGCTTATTCGTCCCTGGGAACTGGTGTCCTCAGTTGATCATTGCCTACAGACTCCCAAGTGGAGCCTGGCCGTTTCTTGGAGCAGGGGTGCATTGCTCTGAAGTGAGTGGTGCAGCTCGGTGCTGTGTCTGAGCTTCAGGCATCGCTGCTCACTCCATCCTGACATGCTCTTAGCTGAGACTTTTTGTCCACAAGCCTCTTAGTACCTGGAGAGGTTTTTGTAGGATCTTTGTAGAACTGTTGGTTTTCCTCTCACCTGTGCACAGCTCTGGATGGTCATGAGGCTGCAGAGTCTCTCCCAAAGAGAACGGGCTTTTTTTGTTTTTCCATCATACAGCCCTGGTACTGCTTTGTCCTTCAGATAGGATGTAGGCTTTCCTTAGCTTGACTGCAGGCTGCATACATCGCTGCTCCCTAAAATATATATGAGCCTTTCCCCATGAAAGTTCTTGCATTAACAGGGCTGATGGCTAGCTTTGCTTTTCATTATCATTTTCTCCCCTTCGCTGGTAGGAATTTTGTGGTGTTTGAAGTTTTGAGAGAAGAGGAGTTCTCACCACTAAAAAATGCTGACACAGCTGACAAAGACACTCCTACCACTGCTCGGCAGGCCCTCCTGGCCCAGCATTACCGCTGGGCTCTCAAGGCTGGGGCCAGATTTCTGGACAAAAATGGTTGCAGGATACCGGAGAAACTCGGGTATGCACCTCTGTGACCTCCTTCACAGCTTCTCTGCCTGTGGCTGCCCAGCCATGCTAGCTAGCTAATGACATGTACTGTGTTCTACAAAACCAGGCGTTAGTTTGATCACAGGGTGACTCAGCATGATTTTCATTGAGCTGGTCTTTTCTGAACATGCAGAGTACCGTCTATTAGAGCTCCTGCTCCATCAGTGATTGTGAATGCTCTAGACAGTAACGCACAGTGCTCTGGGCTTTATCTCTGGCAAAGGTTCCTGCCCTTTGGGTCATGAGTTGACTTTTTAGGCAGGGGTAACCTTTTTCCATCATTCTGGATTTAGCCAGCCCAAGGAATTCTAATTTGTAGTCCTCACCAGCTTTTTCTGAATATAGCCTGTGCTTAAAAGCTCAACAAGGTTCTCAGGTGGGCATAAGGATAGCTTTTATAGCAATTTCCAATTCAGATACTTCCTGCATCACGGTGAATGGGAAGCTGCTTTTACTCTGTGGAGCTACACTTCATCAACTCATAGTTTAATAAACCCACAAGCTGTTCATTTTACTTGAAAGCACGTCTGTAAAAGTGATGTTCTTGTTTTGATGAGAAATATCTGGGACCTGCCAATTCCCTTTTATTTTCACACTTTGTGTTCATATAATGTCTGGTGCACGTGAATATAACAAATGTTTTATCCTTCTGGATATCCTAACCTTTCAAAGAGGATGCACTGTTTTTTAAGCATAGCAAGAAATTAATCCTGTGTTCTCTTCTCTAGTCTCTCAGGAACTGAAGATCCTCCGGCTGTGTGTGAGATTTCTCCATTAGTGTCTTACTTTGGAGAGGTGAGAATAACTGTCTATGGAGATATTTTTAAGAGTGTGTAGGTATGCATCTGATTTCCTTCCAAACACTGGGGATTTCTTTAGCCTGGGCTTGCTGAGAAATGGTAAGATCAAGGGAACTCAGACTCGGGCTCTGTGTTACATTTGTGGTTCCACTGTGGTATACTCTTCAGCAGCTTGTTCACTCTCAGTTTTAGCCACCTTTAAAATGAGATTTACAAGGAGGCTGCACAGTTTCATTAAGACTCACAAGTACTTTGAGTTCTTCTGAACAAAAAGTGCAGAATATTCAAATTACAAAGTCCACAGGGTCACTGTATTCGGTTGTATGCTAGTTTGTGCCCATCTCCCACAGTAAGTGAATACTGAATGAGAAGTGTGATATGTGCATTGGCTTTAGAGAAACCACGTCTTAGAACAGATTTCTCAAGTTCGTCCCTCTGAATATAATTGGTCCTGGGAAAGCTGCTTCCATTTAGCAGTGAGAAGAGGAGCTTCCCTATTTTGGACAGACAGGGTGAGAAATCGTGGATTGAAGGAGGATATGTGGACACTGTAGGAAAGGGCATCCATAAAGCCTCACATCTTGGCTAGGTTTCTGCGTGCACGTAGCGAACTCACGGCAATCGATGTATTGTAAGAACAGAATGAAAACAAGGCAATTTAATTTGACTTTTCTTTGCTAGGATTATTATAATGTGAGTTAAAGACACCCCTTCTCATGCCTGCCCCTCCCCAGGAAGCTTGTTTCTGAGATCCATTGTTTTATGGTTCATTGGAGCCTTTCCTTCATGAACCCCGGGCTTGGGGCTGAAATGCTTTCCATCTCTGTCACTGGGGAAACTGTTGCTGTTGTCTGTCTTTGCTGTGACCTTTTAACTTTAAGTCAGTCATTCTTTGAGGACATTATATAGACTTAAAATAAGTGCAGGTAACCAGTCTGATGTGTTTATGACCTAATGGTGCTGTTTTCACACGTTCTCAGGGTCTGGAGGCGTACATGAAGAACAAAGACTTCTCTTCTCCCTTTGTACTTGATGAAAACAAAGGGGAAATGCTAGGAAATTCTTGAAGAGGAGGGAGGCCTTTCCTCCTCAGAAGAGATATCTGTCAGATCCATTATAAGAACTGACATTACTCCAATGTCAGTATGAAGTGCATTATAAAAAAAGATTGCTTTGCAGTATCAGGTCGATGCCAAATCCTTACAGCAGTCATGTTTACACACATGTGCATGCTCAGCAGTTCTGTTTGGTAAATTTGAAGGCTATGCCTTTTACCTCAGTCTGTTTTGTAGACTTGAATGTGAATGAAGATTAATACCTTCTGGCTACCAAACGGATTTTATATTTCTTATTTGCTGTGCATACAGATATGTAAGAGAGCCAGTCCGGGCCTAATAAATCAGCTTTGCATTCAAGAAGATTAAATCTTTTCAGTGCCTTGTTAGGTATCTTGTTTGTGCTGGTGGGGTTGGGGTTTTTTTGTTTTGTTTTTAAATTGTGTGCACAGCTGAAGAATCAGTTTGATCCATCTTTTCCCTAATCCTGTGCTGGTTAGATGATCTAATTCAGCAGTTGCATACTCTAACCAGATCATACAGAGAAGTCTGCTGTAGGTAGGGATGATGCTGTGTTTAAGTGTTACTTGAGGTTCGACTCCAAAGCAGAACAGACCAGTTTGCAGATCGAGGCTCGCTGGTGCCATCCAAGAAAACATAAGTAAATACGCAGCTTAGACTGATTGCTCTTTACAGCTGTACTGATCTGTGTTTTTTTTAATTAAAAAAAAAAAAAAGAAAAATATGATGAGAGTTTTTCACAACAACCCTCTGCTCTTCTTGTCTATAACAAATATTTATCTTACTTTTCATTTTTCTGTTTAATGTATGCTGTATCCCTCAAAGGGGACTCTTTTTAAAGTGCCTGAAAGTAATAAGAGGAACAAATCCTGATGGTAGAATTTAATCCTTAACCAAACCCAAAAAAGGGCTTAGTTCCAGCATAACCAGTGTACACAGTAAAACACCAGTCTCTACTTCTACAGTTTCTGGCCAGGTAGTTTTCCAGCACTCTTTCACTTATGAAATAATTCTTTAGATGCCTTCCTTTTAAATATATTACTAACCATAAAGTAAAGATAAGTGCCAGCTAATTAAGGATGCTAATTGCCAAAACATATGTAGCATGTGAACTTGGCCCTGGCTGAGGGATCCCAGGGTGGCAGTGATCCACAAATGATTGTTCCTGTTCAGCCGTTGGACACTGCCCTGGCAGGCTCCAGCTGGGTGGGCACCTGCGTGCTTCAGAACCTGCACTGAACACACCAAAGTAATTTCAGCAATGGTGAGGATGCTTCAGGTGCACTGCTGGGTGGCCTTTGCTTGAGGAAGACTCTCCACTTTTCCTCTAAATCAGGTGTTAAGGAAGGTGGTGAGGAAGTTGCCTCATCTGGAATGTTATGTCATGCATCTGCTTCTACTGAGGAATTGCTGATGCTGTTATATTAAGCATAAATCTTTTCAATAACTTAGGTAGCTTTCTGTAATTCCTGACATGAACCTGTATTCAGAATGTTGGGGAAGTATAAAAATGGCTTTGAGAGTACATACAGTTTGTAAGTAGGCTCATGTTTTCCAAAGAAAGCATCTAAATGTCAATGGCAGGGTTTTCAGGTGTAAAGTGTGTCTGCATGCACATGAGTAATGCGCCTTTTGCACATGCAAACTAGCCAATGGCGGTTCTCCTTAACTCATTTTGCATGTGCAGGCAGTAATTCCCATTTTTGATATAAATTAAGCGTTTGTCCTTGACACTCAATTCTGTAACTTTTTTCGTGGTGTTTCTATGGGTCATTACATTCGTGTCGGTCAAGTTTTATATCTGCAAAGAAATTGTGTTGTACCTCTGTGAGTACTGCCTGTTGATGCAGGTACATGCTCATTTTAAATCACACTGTGCTATAGAGAAAGGATATTTCTTTTGCTCTTTCTGAAGTGCATTCTCTTTTGAAACTTCAGTTCCCATGTGCTTTAATCATGTGTACACTGAGCTGCTCAGCAGTGGTTTTTAGAGGTTGTTTTCAAGGAGAAACAATTAGAATGCTGAATGCCTTGCTTGTTGTTTTTTTCCTATGACTCCTCACATTTTAAACTGGAACGTAGAAAGAATTTTGAGAGAACTTTTGAAAAACAAAAATCTGTCCTGTATGTTGCAAAGTAATTCCAGTATGCACTATGAAATGAAAAAAGTACCTGAAACAAAGGGAGGTCCTGTAGCACTCCAGAAACTTTTGGACACCTAAGCACCTAATAAAGATATTACTGTGATTTCTGTGTGTCTGTCTGTGTTTCCTGTTCATGAGGAAAATACACTTGTCTTTGTCCCTGCACGTCATGGGTGTTGCCACTGCAGCTGTAGGACACTGGCACAGTGTCACTGATGGCATGGCTGGAGGCTACAGAGCCCACACTTCAGATGTACAGGGGGTGCGGAATTCAGCGGAGGGGTTTGACATTGTGGGATGTATTTTTTCATCAGAAAACAGAAGACACTGTTCTTACCTGCAATCTGTTTTGGTTTGGTTTGGTTTTTTTCAAGCTTTTCAACTCAATTTGCCAAGGGGAGGGAGTTTAATTGTGGGTGGTGTGTGCTTTTTCTTTAAAGTAGATTTGAGTGATCTGAATCTGAGTCAGGCTTTCACAGCTGTTGTGTAGGTAATGAGCACTCACTGTGGTGCAACTTTTGCTTGGCTGCCCGTTGACAGGCACTTTTAAAATGGGGCTTTATTTATAGAACAATCAGTAGGGAAAGTTAGTAATTTTTCATAAATGATAGATTGTCCTCTGTTTTGGGGGTTCACTGCTGAACCCAGCAAAGGTCAGAAGTAGATATTCTTCCACCCCAACTATCTCTCCTGGCAGCCGTATGAAGGCTGCTGGGGTTTTCAACGTGTTTTTAAGCTACATGAATCAGTAGTTTCCTGTGATAGGAAAATAAACACTAAAAATTAGTGTATGGTGCAGGCTTCTGTTAAATTGTTCCTCTGCTTGTTTTTGTGGAGTGTTCATATCTACCAGAGTTGTTTGCTTGCTTAGTGTTTCTAATCAAGAAATGCTCAGAAAACCACCTAATTTTCAATTTTATACGGAAATCCAGTGTGAAGTGGATTACAAATTTAAAGGCTCAAATGATGCATGTTAACTGAATAGTTACATACAGCTGAAGGTTAATTCAGTGCCAGCACTTAAAGCAGGAGTCCATGGCTGCTTCAACACTTTCTTTTTCCTGTTGGACTAAGAGCCTGATGTAGAACTTATGGTTATTACAACATCCCAGTCATATTGTGGATCTGAATGTGTAGATCACTAAACGGTGCCCTTCCCTATTCCTCTACCCCCACTGATAATGTCCCTCCTCTGCCCCTGGGAAGATGCAGAGAACTATTTGCACAGGGAGTGATGAAGGGCTGAGTGAGGGTCTGTGAAGAAGGGTGAGGGAAGGAATTGTGTGGGACAAGTGGATCCTGCTGAGTACCTAAATTCAGTGCCAGATCTTGTGGAAGGGTTTATTTACACAACCGCTTAAGTTGCTTTTCATCCACTCACACACGTCCTCTCACAGATTTCAGTTATCTACTCTCAGGCCTGTGTTCCTGTGCTGTCTGCCCAGGTCTATGTGTGTGAGATGCAGAGGATGAGGGGTGATGGCTGTTAGATGTGTCTCTGGGGCTCTCACTGGCAGGTAATAATGACATTAGACAGCTCTTCCCTGTCCTCTAGGAGTCAGCAGTCGTTTGGGGTTTTCTTTCAGTGTGCTCACCTTCCAGGCAGGAAGAGCAATGGTGTCTGGTGCACCCTGCTCTTGTTGAGGCACAGCGTCTTCTGCTGCGTGGCTGGTGCCATGGCCGGTGCCTTGGCCTTGCTAGAGTGTTTCTTCAAGCTGGATGGGAACCGCGCCTCCCTGAGCTTGACTGACAGGAGTGGGGAGGCCCTTCTGTTAATTGTCGTTGCTTTTCCTGGTGCCCTTCCACGTGCACATTTCCATTTATGTTTCTTTCATGCCAATGTTTCTGTGACTGGTCTCTATATTATAATCTCACAACACAAGGGAGAAGTGAGGGCTCCCAGCCTCTCTTTACGTCTCATTTCCTGCCCAGGCAGCTGAAGTCCTTCCTGGGCAGGGCCTGGCTATGTGGTGAGAGCAGGTAAACTGAGGGCCAGCGAGGGGAAGGAGCGGCAGAAATTCAGTCCCGACACACCACCAGCCCTCCGCCCGGCAGCGGTGCTTGTGCCACGATGACCGTGGCTTTGCTCGGGCTCGGGACACGCCCAGGCCCAGAGCCGCGGCCCCCCGTGGCACCCCTAGCGGGCGGTGCAGGGCCCCTGCGGCACTAGCGCTGCCTGAAGCGGCGAAGGCCGCGGCTGCCGCCTCCTTGCCCGCGGTGAGGCCGGTGAGCCCCCGCTCCCGCCGATGGGCGCCGGAGGCCGCCGCCGCGCCCGCCCTGCCTTCCCACGGCGGGCCCGGGGCCCTGCGGCCGCTGTTCCCAGGGCGCGGCGCGGCTGCTGCTAGCGGCGCCATGGAGTCCCGGAAGTGCTCTTGGGCTAGAGCGGCACCCGGAAGCGGCCGCTCCGTCCGCCCTGTGCTGAGAGGCGCCAGATCATGGCGGCCGGCGCGCAAGGAGAGGGGTGGGTGGGCTGCGGCCCCTGAGGCGCCGCCATGTACTCGGCCGCTGCCGCCGCCGCCTTGCCGCCACGGCGGGACTTCATCTCCGTCACCCTCAGCCCGGAGGAGGCGGTGGGGGCCGGCGGCTACAATAACAGCAAGGCCTGGAGGCGGCGCTCCTGCTGGCGGGTGAGGGCGGGCTCGGGGCTGTGAGGGGACCTGGGCCGCGGGGGCTCCGGGCCGTGAAGGGAGGACCCGGCCTGAAGCGGGAGGAGGCTGGTAGTGGTGGGTGCAGGGGGCAGTGAGGGAGCCTGTAGGACTGGGGAGGAATGGGCTGTAGGGAGCGGGCAGTGAGGGGTGTCCCTGGGCTTGGGCGCAGCTGGACTGTGTGTTGGGGGTCCTGACTTGGGACCCCCTATTCCGAACTGGGGAGGGCGTGAGAGCTTGACGATGGGGTGCCCTGGGCTTTGGGGAGGATGGCCCCGGGCTGGGGGCTGTGGGAAGAGCAGCTCCCCACGTGGTAGGGGTTTGCGGAGTGCAGCCTGGTGGAGAGTGCTCCAAGTCATATCTTAATTTCTGAGAACGAAGTCGGGGTGAGGGGATACCGTGTACGTTTGAGGGGAATCCTGCCCTCTGCTAGTGGGCCTGTGCGGGGTAACGCTGTGCTTTCTAGGCAGGAGTGGAGGGGGTGTGAGATTTGGTCTTGGTGCCTTTGCCACCTGTTTTTGGGCTTGAAGGGGGAGCCCTGTTCTCTGCCCTAGGAGAGTAAAGGGAACAGTTCTACTTTTTGTGGGGAAGGCTGAGTGTGAGAAGAGGGGTCTCCAGCAGAGCTGTGTGGAAGTGACCTCCCTGTCTGCTTGGTGGTAGGGAATGGGCATGCAGCTTTACTGGGGATGGGAGTCTTGGGCTGGAGAGGTAGGGTGGGAAAGTGTGAGACAAAGTGACAAGATAAGCCTTGTTGGAGGTAGAAGATGATGTATAGCCACCTGTAGAGGCTTTACAGGTGGCTGGATGAAGTGTATGAAGAGCTTGTTTTGGGACACAATATGGCAGCTCCTCTCCTATTAACAGCTAGAGAAATGTGAGGATAGGGCACAAGATGTGTCACCCTTCTTTTTATCCTTATTCTTTGTCAGCAAAAAAAAAAAAAAAAAAAAAGATGGTAGTGAATGCCTTCCAGTATTCCTGTGTCATTCCTACCTATCCCAAGACACCAGAGTCAATGTCTCTTTTCCCATCCTGCCCTGAGGGAACACAGGGCTGCTGGCTTCAAGCATCCTTCTGCAACTGGGAGATGATGGTGTGGTTGGCCATGTAGGTAGAGCTGAAGGTGAAGGAGTAGGATCAGCATCTTGTGTGCGTAGGGAAGGGTGTACAGTATTACTGTGCAATCAGCAGCATGGGAGGAAAATGGGAAACGTGTGCTGTGAGGCTCGGCAGAGTGAGCACGTTGACAGTTCTTCACCGAAACATTTGCAGCTTCTGGTTGTTTTTAAGAGGATGAGGACTATGGGAAGTGCTGTGGGGCATAGAGTGGTATGTAGGAAACTGTGGATTGTTCCCAAGTGTAGGATTGGCACTAAAACACCATGTCTGTACATTTTGATAGGGCTGTTAAAAAACTAACAAAATGGTAATTTAGCAGTTAAACATTAACTCCAACTGCTTCCTCTGTAAACGGAGGAAACGGCTCTCTTGGGCTAATGTAGCATTTGCTGTCTAACTTTTAGTGACTTTGTTGTATATACTTCAGTTTTAAAAACACATTTTTGTCCACTACTAAACTTGAAGATGCTGTGGTTTTGTCATGTTCGTTGTTCTGGTTCTGTTTGTTTACTTTGTTTTCATGTTGCTGTGGGTTGGTGACTTTATTTATGGTGGCAGGACCTGTTCTGTGTGACAGTTCTACATAGGTTTGTCAGAGGCAGAGTGCTTGGCTTTTCTGGTCCAGTGACTGGTGCTTAGCTTATTTTGAGCCTTTCTTCTTCGCTGTAGTAACATTTTCAGTTTTCCTACCACTTTCTTCTGTTTCTTATTTTGCATGTATGTTCTGCAGTACCTCCCCAGCCAGAAGGGAGTAAAGAGGCTTTTGGCTTATTTCGCAGTTGGTCTCTGGCCAGATGTACAGGCCAGCCAGCAAAGGTTGTGATGAAAGTCAGCATGCTGTAGGTGATGCTCTCTGGGAATCTTGCACTTGGCAGTCTCTTTGGTTCTTGCAGCAAGTGGCTCTGATGTTTCTCTGAGCCTGCTGTGCCATATGCTAGCATGTTATATTTCTGTTTCTCTGTCATCAAAGAAAATAAGCAATGGATGTCTGCAGTTGGAAACAGAGGGTAGAATTAAACCTACTCAGTTTTGTGCGGCTTGCTCTGAATGAACCGATAAGAGTCTATTTTTGACTGAGTAGGCTCTTAATGCCAGGCTAAATATTCTTCCTTTTACTTATTTTCTCTCCTAAAGAAATGGAAGCAGCTGTCTCGACTACAGCGGAGCATAATTCTCTTCCTGTTTGCCTTTTTGGCAGTCTGTGGAGTCATTTCATACACAAGCATTGGGGAACCGTGGAAAAGTATGTGTTCCGTATTGCTCAGAATTACCGGAATGTGGTGTTACATTTAAGAGATTGTTGTAGTTCTTATAACTAGTTTTAATTTTTATTGACAGTGACTGGGTGTATCCATTAAAGCTGAGATGTGAGATGACTTTGTGTGACATATTTCAATGACTTGTTTCTGCTTAATCAGAAATGTTTTTGATATGCCTTTTCATTGTTTATCTTGCCTAGAGCAATGTTTTGTTTTAGTTGATTAAGATTTGGAGGCTGTGAGTGTCCCTTTTATTATGTATGTAGATATCAGTAACCCAAACCTAAACAGTAGGATAAGGTAATCCTCTCTTGGTTTTGATTGTCCATCAGATTAGAAATTACAAGATTTTCTACAATACAAAGGCTTATTTACCTTCGATATTATCTTACTGCCTGTATTGAGAAGCTAAAATAATGGCAATTAAAAAAAAAAGCATGTGCTGCCTATTTGTATATTAGGGAGAGTGTTAATACCAAAAGACACTTCGTATCTAACAACTAGTGTGTGTTTATTAATGTTTAGTGAATAGAAATGCTTTTTGGAGGAGCATCTAGTATGCGAATGCAGCAAACTTGTGTAATTTCTAGCTGGAGTCTAAACTGTTGATTCTTTGTGCTGAGCAGTTTTGTGTGTCTAGGTCTTACAAACAAATCATTGGATGATCAGAGAACAGAACCAGAAATTCCTGGATTAAAGCTGGCAAATCCAGCTGTTCTACCAGCACTCCAGAAAGCAGATGCCAACCTTGGAAACTACCCAGAGCTTTCACCTCAGGTACTATGAGAAGAAATGAGTGTTATAAAGCTACCAAAGAGTTTTTGAAAGCTGCAGATAGTGTTTGGTTCCAACAGTTGTTGAGGAGAAAGAATTATAACCTGGACTAAAAGTCTGCTCTGGGTAGAATGCTCCCTTTGCAGGAAGGGCTTTGGTATAGTATTTCTTAGCTTTACCATTTTATTTAAGTGATCAGTATACTATTTCTTAATCACTGATATACCTAGGAGTGCCAGTACTTTAGGTCACAGTGACCTCTTACTTGAGGCTTCACTTCCCTGCTGTGATTAATTTGTTTGGATTTGCAGTGCTCTGGGCGTCAGTCTTGCTTTTGTGAGGAGCCTAAATAGAGTCATGGTTGAATATGAGACTTAGGGTACAGTGTCACGATGAGTTGGAATAGCTTTTCTGGTAGCTGGAAAAATAGCAGCAAACAGAACAGATGTTAGTAGGTTTTGAAGGGTTACATTTGTGGGGGTTATGACGGGAAAGAAACATGAACTGGCTGTGTGGAGTAGAGGAATACTGGTTACTGTGGTGTTCTTCATGTATTTACCTCATGAATTTTGGGATTTCTAGTTAATGAATACAAAATTTTCCCTGATCGTGCACAAATATACATGTATATTGTAATAGCAATTCTTCGTATTTGCTAACACTGCATTTTGTAAGCTTTTTTTATTTGGCATGTTTTTTGCTAATTCTGAGAAAAACTTACTGTAAAATGGAGTCAAATACCTTTACAATCCCTTGGCAGTGCCTTGTGTTAAATTAATATCTGGTAGCAATAGAGATAGCTTAAAAGTAATTTATCAGAGTGAACTTAAGAACTGGATAATTTTACCAAATGTTTAAAACAAACAAAAACCCAAGGTCTTTAGCATAACTTCCATTCAAGGCAGAACTTACATCCTGATACAATATGAAAATACGATTTATTTGAAGTTATGTTTAACACTAGAATGCTGTTGATTTATGGTATGAAATTTTACCATTTCTGCAATACACCAAGCACATTTTTTTCCTTTATTTTCTCAGAAGCCACCAAAACCACCTCATGTTCGGCGTGGTCCTTCCAATCTTCAGATCAAGCCACCACAGAGGGACGTGAGACTGAAGACCCGACATGATACCAGCAGGGTTGTAGAAGTGCCAGTCCAGGCTGATAAAGAAGTGAAAACGGAGAAATCTGTTATCAGGTAGAAACGTTTCCAGCAAGTTATGATTCCTCCCCCCCTTTCCCCTGCCAAGATCCATTGGATGTTGGAGTGAAAATTGTAAGGGCTTTTTGTTGTCTCTGTCTGAGGTTGATTTCTTTCCTTGCATATATTTTTCTCTCAGGTCTGGCCTGACAGCTGTTGATATTGCTAGGCTGATTTATTCAATTTCAATGAATGTGCAGCTTTTCTATTTTTACTGTTTGCATCATAGAACTGCAGAGGATATGGAGCCCTACAAGGCTGTTTGTATTTCTGATGTGCTTAGACACTATTAATGCTCAGGAGGATTCTTAGTGTCTGTAGGTTTCTGCGGCTTGTTTTGTAGTAAATATTGATGTTCCAGTATCAATATGATAATACTGTCACAAGTGTCTTTGTTCTAGGTCAGACTTGGAAAATTATACCAGTGTCTGTGTTGGTTAGGGATACAATGCCACTAGACAAAGTAAGCCCAAGTTGAACTGGCAGAAGCCGTAGACATGCATGTAGTTGTCTGTGTGTGTAACTGTACAAGATATGCTTACTCCTTTCTTACAAAGGATTAATCACACAGTTCAAAGACCCCTTCTGCAGATATAGTAATATCTTTTACAGAGGGTCTGTGCTGCTATGATTATATTTTTACTAAGTTATTCCTAAAATACTATTGATTGAAATCTTTTGATTTGGGAATAACTGGAGGGATGTAACTTGGATATAAAAGAGACTACTACAAGTTCAGCATAGATTCTTAAGATTTGGAACTCTAGGCTTGGCTTTTTTGTATGTTTGTGTCCTTTGCAGCACCGGCACAGCTGAGTTGATCATAGCATCAGAACTGTGCCTGTGTCAGCATTTTGGCTGTTGGCATCATGTGAAATGTCTCAGAGGGACTTGGAAGTGTTTCATTCCTGTGCTTAGACTATCACTTGTAGAGTTAAACAGGTGGTAACAGGAAAACGTAGGAGAGCAATGAATGCATAGTGAAGACTAGTTAAAAATTTGAACAGGGAAACTAAATGATGAGATTTATGTAAGTCATAAGGTATGCTGACTGTAAACAATATAAACTGTAAAGGTCCTGTAAGCCTGGTTCCCTTAGGAGGCATATAATCATAGAATCATTAAGGTTGCAAAAGACCTTTAGGATCATCAAGTCCAACCGTGACCCCAACACCACCGTGCCTCCTAAACCATTTCCCGAAGTGCCACGTCTACACGTTTTTTGAACACTCCAGGGATGGTGACTCCACCACCTCTCTGGGCAGCCTGTTCCAATGCCTGGCCGCTCTTCCAGTGAAGAAATTTTTCCTAACATCCAATCTAAACCTCCCCTGGCACAACTTGATGCCATAATGAACTCAAAGGCAACATATCTATATATTGAACAGTGTGGTTGAGATTGTTTGGTCTTGATATGAACTTGGCTTGAGTCGAAGTCCATTCTGAAAGACTTCTTGAGGAGATTTTTCATAAATACCTGTAAAAAATGATTTATGCATCTCTGGTTGTAGGGAAGGCTTGTGAAGCCCTTGGTAGTAAAGCAAATACTTTAAGTAGCTAGTGTTTTGTTCTTAATCATGATTTTTTGATGATCATCATTTGTGTGGTACTATTTAGTGTTGCTGGCTCCTGTGACCATTTCAGAACTGGTAGATAGCAAAATACTTCTAATGAGCATTCTCAGGTGTTTTAATTATTTTTAGAAGTTCTTTATTAAATTCCATTGCCAAGATAATTTAATGAAATTCCAAGAACCTGTAAGACACATTTCTTAATTCAGTAAAGTTTCTCTGGTGCAAATTACTTTTGAACAGAAAAATTATCTAGGGGACAACATAGTTATTTTGATCCTTGACACAAAATCCAACTCCTGTTTTATCAAAGTATCATGAGAAAAAGGAAATGCAGAGTAAGTCTTTCTTACTTGCATGACTTTCTGTGATCAAATTAAGTCTTAATTACAATTCCTTGTATTTGCAGCTGGAGAGGAGCTGTGATAGAACCTGACCAAAGCACTGAATCTCCATCTAGTAAAATAAAGGAACCAGAAAAACCTTCATCTGTGGAAGCTGAAGACCAGAAGGAACCAGGTAAATAGTACAGTTAATGATACTTTTATTTCTGTTCACTTCTATGGCTGAAGTTGTGCAATTCCTCCACACGCATCTATTTTATTTATTTAAAGTAAAGGAAACAAAAAGCATAGGAAAGATTATTTACCCAGATCATCCAAGCCTTTCAGTATCCTTATTCCACCATGACAACCTTCATGCTTATTAGCCTTCAGAATTTGAAAATAAATTTTTGTGATGAATCTTTGGAATATAGCCTCTAGGAGGAGGCAGACATTCCCATCTTTTGTCCAAGAAACGACAGCCTAAAGAGAGACAGCCTGAAAGGGACAGCTTCCTTTTTAGCAGTGGTTTTCCTTTTGCTTGCAAATACAGGGAAAGTGTCTTCCCCCCCTGAATTAAACCAAACTATTTCTAAGGCTACCCAGAAAGCTGTAGAAGGTGTTTTTGCAGTTGCTGTCCTTGTGGAGTAAAGAACATGTTCCGCTTTCTGGGCTCATGCGAGAAAGTGCTGATGCAATAAATGTGGCATGTTACAATGTGATGTATTGGGCTTTTGCTAGCTTCATATACATGGGGTTAGTCATGCTGCTTCATGTTTCCCACTTTAGAAATCTTTGTTTATAATTTTGCAAAATTTCAGCTAATGGGCTTGTTTCACTTTCATGTTGGGTGTGTAACATAAGCTCAACTTTATGGCAAATAGCCAGCAAAAATTTCAGTAGAACTGTGGAAAAAGACATGGCTTTGCCCAAGATGGAAAATGCAATTTTTTTCTTTTTTGTGTTAAATGAAAATTTAAAGAAATAATTTTGTGTAACTGATTTTAAATTTAGCAAAAGGCAATGAATGAGACAGGAGTCTTTAGTGATACTCATCTAACAACTGTGCATGTGGTTGTTTTAATGTTTTATTTGCAGAAGTGACTTTTTTTTTTTTTAGCCAGGGAGAGATCTCTGTTTCCACCTGACTGAACTGCCGACCAGAAACACTGACTGGTTATTCTGCAGAGGAAAGGCTGTACTGAAAAGAATAATCTGAGGATTGTTTTTCCGTTACACTGATCATTTAGTTTAGAAGACACTTTATGTTGGGTAGAATGCAGCAAAATGGTGTTTGGTATAGCTGCCTAACTGCCTTGCAGAAGTCTTGAACAAGGTGCTGTTTTCTTCTTGCAGTGCCCCTAAATGAGCGGCAGATGGCTGTGATAGAAGCATTCCGCCATGCATGGAAAGGATACAAGGATTTTGCCTGGGGCCATGATGAGCTGAAGCCTTTGTCCAAGTCCTACAGTGAGTGGTTTGGACTTGGGCTTACCTTAATTGATGCCTTGGATACCATGTGGATTTTAGGCTTAAAAGAAGGTAATATTTTTTCCCCTCTAAAACAATCCCTTATTTTCTATTCAGACAGTAAATGTTCAGAGTTCTTTGAAGGGAACATTTACTATGTGTGGCCAATAGGTTTAGTTTTCCATGACAGTAAATACATATGTATATAAAAACATGTATAAAAATAAATATTAAAAAACCCCAACTATATTAAAGGACACCATTTTTCTTGGAATAGAATTTTGAGCCAGAAAAAAAAAATATTCTGCTGTTAAATATAACAATGGATATATCTGCTAGAAGCTGAGGAATGTATTAATAAGCATCCCGATTTTTGTTTCTGTACTAAAACCCTAGTGCTATCTTCGTGCCATTATACAGCGACCGTAGGCTTTCTACCCATCTGTCTCAGGTAGTTAGCTCGAAAGCTCATAGGCTGTGTTTTTTCACATCTAATATCAGTATTTCACATCTGGATTGAAGCAGTTTGTTTCTGTAAGGAATCAGTGGATGGAGAAGTGTTCAATACCTTCTTCCTGAACTGCTGTGCTGTCTGTATGTTTTCACAGTTACTCTGGAAGTTACTACGTTAGAAAACTTTCAAAACGATTAAAAAAACTAAGTAAAAAACTCTGCGGTTCTGTTGCCAAAATACTTGCTTGGAGAGTTGTTTGAGGCTTTTTGTGGTGCAGGTTTTTTTTAGTGGTATTAAAAAATTTCTGGAACTGTATCTATTTAGCCTTGATAGATAGCTACCTTTGTAAACTTTTCAATCTTGCATTTTTTTTGTGTCAAGATAGGAAGAACAGAGGTGCTAGTAAGGGGACAATAAACAGTGAAAGTCTTTCATGGTTCTGTCTGTTCTACCTTTGAAGTTTGTGTAAAATGTGTTCATCTGATTTGTGTCAATATGGAACTGTTTGTGCTTGTGTAACCGAGGGCCGTTCAATTGACTCGCTAACGGTCGGGAGGGTTGGAATGTGGGTTGGCGGTTTGCTGCTAACAGTGGAAGCATCCTGCTACAAAGGGGGGTGCCAAGATGCGGGGGGGGGGGGGCACAGGTCGGCCAGTGGTGATGGCAGGGACCTTCTTGGCTCAGAAGGCGCTAAAGCATGAAAACTGGGGGAAAGGTAATTCCGGCAGGGGGAGAGTGCGACCACCGACCCAATTCAGGACCAAAAAGACTTGCCCCCCCACACCCGTAAAGAGCACGCGGGCTAATCTATGTGGCAAGCGTGGCTAATTTAACTACGGCTGACCAACGGCAAGTGGGATGCTTATCACTGACCAGTGAGTGTAAACTTAGGCGTGTTTTTACTAATTGCTATTAATTAAGTAACTGAATATAAACCCTGTAGTATTGTATGACGGTATGCATGTTAGGTGGAAGGATCCCCCGTGCACCCAGCGCTGCTTGCTTGTCTCTATTCAATAAATTGTAAACTTTATAACATTCTACCTTTGAAGTTTGTGTAAAATATTAAATCAAACAAAAACCCTGTATCATGTGTTTGCAGCTCTAGGCCTGAGCAGGCTATCTCAAAGTTTCATCAAGTTGACACTGTGCTGCTGCTTCCCCCCCCCCCCCCCCCCCCCCCATAAAAAATTAATTGTGAACTGCACAGAGCTTTTAAAATAAATTATTAGTAATTTAGATGTGTTGAAAATGGGTTTTTGGTGCAGGCTTCTTCATATTTTATAGCAGTTCTTTTGCTGATTGCCTTAGAAAGCTCCTGGGGTTTCTTTTGAATAATAAACACTATATAAATCAAAGGTCTCTTTGAGGTTGCCAGTCTTATAAGCTGATGAATGCTCACACCTCTGTGAAAGAGGACCTTATCTTTTCTATTGTACTGCTAGATAGGGCTAACAGCTGACAACAGAGATTTTTATGTGGCTCTTATCAGTCTACTCAACATCGAAGACATCTTTTTCTTGTGAGGACACAGATGCATTCTTTTGCTTTAGAGTTAATCTCCTGTGGAATACCTTCCATTTCTGGGACACTGTTTTTTCTTCTTTGCCTGCTCATAAGCTGGAGTTTCTAGATGGTGTAAGATAGTTTGAGGTAACTCATGCCTCTAACCGTGAAGGCTAAACTAACTCACATGCATCACAGAGTTAGACCCTATGCAAAAGCTATCATTGAGTGATGCTGCTGCTAAGCTGATTGTTGAATCTAAAAAGGCTTTTACATTCCTTTTTGAATTAGTAGTGTGATAACCAATTTTGGTTTTGGAGGAAAAAATTGCAGACTGTTGGGATTTCATGGGTTAAGTGCTGAAGCAGGAGGCAGGCTCCCCAGGAGGTTGCTAGACTAAAGGTGTTAATAGCTGTTAACTGAAAATGTTATCTGTTATCTTGGTAGAGAACAACTTTGGTTTAAAAAGATTTGATTAAAAATTTCAGAAGGCTCTTGTGGAAGTGTAACTAATTGTCTGACAAGTCAAATTGATGGACTTAAAAGATGTCAACTTCTGGACTATTTTAACAAAGATTTCCTCAATTTCTTCTTGTTTTTTAGACTATTAGGAACTTCATTTTGCTGGATTTTTCTGTCTGTATGCATCTGTGGTGCATGCTGAATAAGAATTAAGCCAATGGTAGTCAAACTTCTCCCAGCATATGCTCTTCATTTTAGTTTTCCACCTAAAATTATGATCTCTGTAGACAGATATAAGTAACTGTCATGGATATATGGAGTACTAATGTCTCTAGTCTAGTTGTTGGAATATTCCAGACGTTCATAACTGAACTACCTTTTATACTTTGCAGAATTTGAAGAAGCAAAAAAATGGGTAGCAAATGATTTAGTATTTGATAAAAACGTGGATGTGAACCTCTTTGAGAGCACTATTCGTATCCTGGGGGGCTTGCTAAGCACCTACCATCTCTCTGGAGACAGCCTCTTCCTGGAGAAAGCTGTGAGTGATTACTGTTACAAATGAAGCTGGGTTATGTATTGCATATTGGACAAAGCTGAAGGAAGATTCATCAGAAAGTTAAATGTTGCTGGTTTTTAAGTTTCGTATTTGAAGTAGTGGGGAATAGACTTACGATTAATCTTTTAAGCCTGTGCTTCTTTTTGCTCTCTGCACAACCTCAGAGCCTTTCTGTGTTTTATCGGGTATTCTTGTGTGTCCATTCTTCTGTTGATGAAGAGCTGACCATAATAAAGTTCATGAAACAAAAGAGGAAATAAATGGTTGGCAAAGAGTCATGGGGTTTTTTTGTAAACCTTTCTGTGTGTTTTAACAGCATCAGCCACCTCTTTAGATTAGCTAGATGCAGTCAGTGACTTCAGAATTACATCATGTTGCGTAGGGATTGCAGGCTCAAATGAGGCATGCAATACTAGGAACCAGGCAAAAACTGTAGTCATTACTATGAATAAATCCCTGACCTTTTTTAGCTCTTGGCTTTCTTGCATCATCTAAGACTGCTATGATCTTTTTCTGTCTCCTTGGTGAGAGAAAATTTAAAGGGCTGTGCATGTGTGTATGTATTTATTTTTGTTTTGTCCTGTGCTCTTGGGTTTTCTTTAGAAAGACATTGGCAACAGGCTTATGCCAGCATTCAAGACCCCCTCCAAGATACCGTATTCTGATGTCAACATTGGCCGGGGCACTGCACATCCACCTCGCTGGACATCTGACAGCACTGTGGCAGAAGTGACCAGTATTCAGCTGGAGTTTAGGGAGCTCTCTCGTCTCACTGGAGATGAGAAATTCCAGGTAGGGAAGAATCACTTGATGCTTTTCTCTTTTTCCACCTCTCTACAGCTCCATCACTGACTCTCCATCAATACACGTGGTCTCTATAGTCTTTGTGATGTTAAATGAGTTAAACTCTAGATTTGGGCAGGAAAAGAAATAAAGTAATTCCAATTATATTCTTAAACACCTGAAAAGTAGTAGTGGAGGTGAAAATTATTTTTCTCCTTCAGAAACAGCATTTGATTTTTTTTTTTTAAAAACCAGTCAACCAACCAAACAGAAACCCCCAAAATAAAGAACAAAACCAAACCACAACAAAACCAAAACGAACACCACTCCCACCAACCCCCAAACCCCCAGTTTTTACCATTGACATTTTTGTTTGAAAAAATATTAAGCTAAACAGGGGGCTGTGCAACTGTGCCTTACTTGATGTTGTTAGAATTCTGTGTGCGGTTTCTTGATGCCATTATCTAAATACAAAGAATAAAACCTTGGTGTTGCCGTCCAAGGAACTAAAATGTGACTTGGTAGATACGGGTCTGACAGCAGGTCACAGGATAAAGAAAAGTTAGTTGAAATTAATTCCAAAGAAAAGAATATTTTCCACTCATATTTTTGTTTGGCAGTGTTGTTTAATTGTTTTACACTGTATCCACAGCTCAAGTTTTGAAGAGTGCAGTTATTTAAAGAAGTTTTGGCTACTGCATGATTCGCATAGTTGTTATTTTAGCCGGAATTCTGCTTTGTACATATGAGGGTCAGATCATAGTCCTGTGCCATAGTACTGGCTTTTGAGTGGGCTTACTCGAAGGAAAGGAAATAGTTATAGTTATTTCAGAGTACTTAAATGTACCCAGAACATCAGTTCTGAGAGTCAGCAAGTTTTAAATCCTGTGTTTAATATATTGCATGGGTTGAACTTAATGTCCCTGATGTTAATTTGAGGAAGAATAGTTAAAGATATGTTATCAGCCTGAAGTTACTAGCCACAATTTTGTGCATCATTTATACCTGTAACTTGTGTTTGCTGTTTTCTTTCTTTCAGAAAGCTGTAGATGAGGTGATGAAGCATGTTCACACCCTCTCAGGGAAACATGATGGACTAGTGCCTATGTTCATAAACACCAATAGCGGGCAGTTCACTCACTTGGGTGTCTACACTCTGGGAGCCAGAGCTGACAGCTACTATGAATATTTGCTCAAGCAATGGATTCAGGGTGGGAAAAAAGAAAATGAGTAAGTTCTTTCCACTTCTCACATTGGTGTGAGAATTATGTGAGCCATAAAACTTTCTGTTGTAGTTTGCTGCTTAAAGAAAAACAATGTACGTGCCGAACAGTCAACTGAAAATATTCCTGTTTTTAAAAGCAAGCTAAGCAAGCAAGAGGTACCTGTGGTATCTTGATGTAAAAGCAGTATGAGAGTTAGGCCTAGTCTTAAAACTCTGCAGAAAACTTTTCTTTCTCAGCACATCAGATGTGAGGAGGGTTACAGACAGAAGAAGAGGATTAAGTCTTTGCAGTAGGTATGGAGCATAATTAGACACTTCTGAAGTACTGACGATGTTTCATTTCACCAGCGATGTCTATCTTCTCTGGGTTTGTTAGGGAAAGGTGAATCCTACAAGATGGTTGAATTGGGAGATGTAATCTATAAAGAATAACTTTTCTTAGAAAGAAGAGGAGACTGAAGTTTAATGGTTGTGTAAACTTTGCTTTAGGTCTCTCATGTTTCTGTCATCTGCACTGGAAAATTGGAAGAGAATGTCTGCAAGGAGCAGAGGAATTAGAGATATTGGAAAATAAGGTTTCCTCCAAAACAAGACAAAAATCCAAGCAGTTTTTGTCTGCTTATAAGCTAATTATGTGGGACTTGTTCATGTCAAGGGGTTTAATGCATACAGAGCGACAATGTGCCTCTCTGAGGCATTTCTTTATATCAAAGTAGGTACATCTCTACAAAAAAAGTTTGCAACTCTGCTTTTTCCAAGCCATACCTCACTGTAAATGGAGAACTGTTGCCTTTGGGACCCCAGACAACGGCATTTTGTGAGCCTCAAAATGGAATTACTCATCAGGGTTTTTCCACATAAAAGTACTTTGAAACACGGGAAATTCTGATTAAATACTGTTAAACAGTATTTCACAATGAGAGTGGTCAAACATTGGAAAAGATTCCTCCAAGTTATTGAATGGCCATCTCTGGATGGGGAATGGCCATCTCTGGATGGGGAATGGCCATCTCTGGATGGAGATACTAAAAAATTGCTCAGATAAGCCCTTGGGCAACCTGATCGAATTGAATCTATTTCAGAGTAGGGGGTTGAAGTAGAGACCTCCAAGAAGTCCTTACCAGCCTAGATTTTCTGTGATTTCAATTACTGTATTTCTGAGGATTCCTGAAATAAAATCTGGGTACTGCCTAGAAACAGAGTTGGGGGTATGTCTTCTTTAATACATAAATTTAGGGTTTACTTGAAAAGTAAATCCAATATTGCTACATGGTAGCAATAACTAATTAATGTCCAGTTGAGGGTGACTTTGAGGTTTTTTGGTCAGTTTTCACATTTGGTTAAATATTGTTCTTTAGACTGAAATAATGGTTTCCAAAAGGGGATTTTGCTGAACATCAGCTATGATTAAATGTGTTCTGACTGCATGTATGTGAGCCAACTGGGAATGATTTTAATTCACAGACTGTTGGAAGACTATATGAGAGCCATAGAAGGAGTGAAAAAGCATCTTCTTCAGAAATCACAACCCAAGAAGCTTACTTTTGTAGGAGAGCTTGCTCATGGCCATTTCAGTGCCAAGATGGTAAGAAGTACAACTGCATTTCAAAACAACAATATCAAAAGAAAACAGAAAAAACACCACCACCACAAAAAAAAAGCCAAATACGGACAGGCAGATGCAAAGCTTTTGTGCTGTCTTTCCCTATTCCCTCCTCCAAACAAAAAAAAAAACCCACAACAAAAAAAAACCATAGAAAAAGCCAAGACTATATATATAGCCAGTGTGATGGCACTACTGACATAACTAGTTTGTAGATACTAGTCACCTGTGCAAACTCTTTTTGAGTTACTCTAGTAGATCCATTTGCATTCCTCTAAGACTGAACATTTTGGTGCTGGAGTAAAATTTTCTTTCTCTGTTTTTTGGTTTTAGTTATAAAATTCCAGTGTCTGAAACTGTTGAGGCAGTGCCTGGTTTATGTATTATTTGTTTTCCATAATTTAAAAATATATGTGGATAGTTGCACACCTCACTTTTCACATTTACCTTCAAAAGAAGCAGGTGATCTAATATTGTATTACTGGCTCAAAAAAAAAAACCCAAACTGATAATTTTGGAGGGTTCTGTCCATTCATGGCATTTGTTTCTTTTCCTACATGTAGGGTTATTGAGTTAAACAGTATGCTGTTTGCTGTAGGGAAAATTGATTGATCTTAACACTCTGCTGCTAATATGTGCATCCATACTCTTTAAAATGCGTTACGATCTTTCAGTTAAAGATCTCATGCAGGTGTGGGTATTGTGTGTGTGTGTGTGTGTGTGGCTTTTGTTTAAGATGAGTCGTGTATTATTAATGTATGTGTAGCCTTATGCATATTTTTTCAGTACCTGAAGTGAGTTTTAGTGAATTCTTTGACTTGTTTGGTTTCTTGAGGTAGTGTTTTTGACATGTTCCATTCTGGTTTTTAGCACATACTTCTTGCATCTGAATTTCCCAAAGGCTTTCCAAGCCTGCTGTGAGTGAGACCAGAGTCTGGGTTTTGGGTAGAGGGGTCTTCCCATCCCAGGATAGGACAGATCTGCCTTAGGTTTCTGCATGTGTCGGTACGCTTGCTTCTGTTCCAGGGTGTCAGTGTTTTGGTATTTAATCAATTGGTATTGGGTGACAGTCTTGACAGGTGTCTTACCCTGGCCAACTGGAAAAGTGGGGGATGTTCATCTCCTATGTCTATGTTGACCTCAACCATTTCCTTTAGGACTGGACAAAGCTTCTAAAGGTCCTTACGGGTGCTGCTTGTGCACCAGAGTGTTTTTACTGTGTTTTTGAGTGATGAGACCTGAGCTTTCATTCTGAATGGTAAGAATAATTTGAATTTCTGTCTGTGACATTAATCTGTAATTCTTACATTCACAATATCAGTGGTGGATTAGCCCCTGAAAGAGGACAACCAGTCTTGTGTTGCAAATTGGATTTTGCTGGAGATGAGTTTTGGGCCTTTTATACAATCTGTTTTCTGGTGTGTTCTTCAACTGACTTTGACCATTGACCTTTCTTGGAAAGTAAACTAAATTAGTCTTGGTTGTTTAGAGTGTTGCACAGTTCTTGAAGTAATACCACTCCTATTTTCCTTTGAACAAATTGTTTGCTCTAGCAAGTAAAAACTAAGAAAGGTCCCTCCAGTTCTTTCACTGCTGCAGCTTTGCCTTGGGGAAGCAAGCTGGAATGCTCTTCATGTGGTCATCCACAGGTGTCCCTCTTCCATGCATACACAGAGAGCCAAAGATGCTCTGTTCATGGTGCTTGGTATCTGTGGCATTCAGCTGGCTGTAAACAAGAGAATAAGTCTAGGAGAGCTGGTGGTGGGCATTGGAGCCAGCTGAATCCCAGACTCTCTAGAAAAATGGTGCTCTTGTGTCTTTGGTACTCCATAGATGTGAGGGGTAATGGCTTTTTACTACCCCAAATAAGAAAGTTGCAAGAAAGGGGCAAGTTTTCAGGCAGAAGAATGCCTGAAAGCTTAATAGTGTTTCCCTGTTGTACCAGTGGATCTAATGGTCTCTGCGGATGTTCTCTCTTTCAGTAATGCTGAGGTGATTATTTCAGAATGATGAAAATCTTCTGCAGCTGACCTCTCCCCCTTCTCCAAAGCTTTGTTTTCTATGGCTGACTCCCATCTCTGTTCCATTTTTAAATTTGAAATTAAATTCAGATGATCAGTTTGTCCCTTATGTCCCTTTAGGAGTGTCTACTGAGAAACTTTTAGGTGATGCTTCCCACCCTGCTTCATGAGTTGGTATGAAATGTATACTTCTGGTAAACCAAAAGACGCACTCTTCCCCCTTGCCCTGACCTGAGACCTTCTTTTCAGAAACTTGGCATAAAAACAGTGTCTTGTATATTTTCCGAATTAGTGACGCCTGCCTAATGCTGCATTACATCAGTTTAAAAAGTTACCCTCAAGCTCTTGGTACCTGAAATGTGTTTTGAAGAAGAGAAAGAACAACAAAAAAGAAAAGATGCACACACACAAATACCTAGTTGTTGTGTGATTTTTTCCCCGGTAAGAGTTGTCTTGTCTTGCAGGATCACTTGGTTTGCTTTTTGCCTGGGACTTTGGCACTGGGAGCTCACAATGGATTGACTGCTGATCATCTGAAACTGGCTGAAGCCCTTATAGAAACCTGTTACCAGATGTATGCTCAAGTAGAGACAGGCCTGAGTCCGGAGATTGTACACTTCAATCTTCATGCACAAAAGGGCCACAAAGATGTGGAAATCAAGGTGAACAGATAGCTGGCCTGAACTGTAATTTGATGATTTGTCTGTAATGCTGTTGTGCTGTTGAAACTCCCAGCCAGATATTGGTAATGTGCTTGGTGGTGGAGCAGCTTGTTCTCTGGCTGCCTTGCTTTCTAGGTGTACTCTAGCTTTTGTTCTTAATTACCTCTGTAGTGTATTTAGAAGCTGAGTTATGCATAACTCAAGTCTTTGGAATAGATGGAGACGGGAATCACTATTTTTCTTCCTGCATGTGTCCTTGAGGAAATTCCCTGTCTGAATTTTTTTTTTAATGTCTTGCAGCCTGCAGACAGGCACAACTTACTGCGACCAGAAACTGTGGAAAGCCTTTTTTATATGTACAGATTCACCGGTGATAAGAAATACCAAGACTGGGGCTGGGAAATCTTGCAGAACTTCAATAAATACACACGGGTAAGGTCAGCTTATAATGACCATGTTCTGTCAGGACTGTATTCATCCACTTGCTCTCTAACAAGAACTTTGGAAACTTCCTAACTTTCAAGAGTCATCAAATACCTGTGGGGAAATTCATAAGAACACACAGAAAAAAATCCTTTCATGCAGTGCCTTACAGTTTGAGATGCACTACTTAATACCTTCAGGGAAAGAACTTATCGTAGAATCATAGAATGTCCTGAGTTGGAAGGGACCCACAAGGATCATCAAGCCCAACTCCTGGCCCTGCACAGGACAACCCCAAAATTTAGACCATGTGTCTGAGGGCATTGTTCAAATACTTCTTGAACGTGGTCAGGCTTGGTGCTGTGACTGGCTCCCTGGGAAGCCTGTTCCAGGGCTCCACCACCCTCTGGGTGAAAAACCTTTTCTTAATATCCAACCTAAACTTTCCCTGGCACATCTTCCTGCCATTCCCTTGAGTCCTATCATTGGTCACCAGAGAGAAGAGATCAGTGCCTGCCTCTCCTCTTCCCCTTGTGAGGAAGCTGCAGACCGCGAGGAGGTCTGCCCTCAGTCTCCTCCAGGCTGAATAAACCAAGTAATTTTAGCTGTTTCTCATACAGCTTCCCCTCTAAACCCTTCACCAACTTTGTGGCCCTCCTCTGGACACTCTATAGTAGCTTTATATCCTTAATACACTGGCACCCAAAACTGCACCCAGCACTCGAGATGAGGCTGCAACAGTGCAGAGCAGAGCGGGACAATCCTCTCCATTGACCAGCTGCAATGCAGGGCTTGATGGACCCCGGGGCACGGTTGGCCCTCTGGGCTGCCAGGGCACACTGTTGGCTCATGTTCGACTTGCCATCAACCAGAGCCCCCAGGTCCCTCTGTAGAGCTGCTCCCCAGCCTCTCGTTCCCCAGGCCGTCTCTACATCCAGGGCTGCTGTGCCCCAGGGGCAAAATCTGGCACTTGCCCGTGTTAAACTTCATATGGTTGGTGATTGCCCAGCCCTAATTTGTCTAGATCTCTCTGCAGGGCCTCTCAAGAGTGTCAGCAGCTCCCAGTTTTGTGTCATCAGCAAACTTAATTAGTATTCCTTCAAGTCTTGCATCCAAGTCATTTATGAAGACATTAAAGTACGAGCCCTAAGATGTAACCCCATTTACTATGACTCTTTGAGCCTGACCTGTCAGCCAATTGCTCACCCATTGCATTATGTGTTTATCCAGCTGTCTGCTGGACATTTTGTCTAGGAGGAGACTGAGAGACAGTATTGAAAGCTTTACTGAAATCCAAAAAGATTACAATGACTGGCTTCCCTTGGTCAACCAGGTGGGTAGCCTTGTTATAGAAAGAAGTTAAGTTTTTTAAGCAGGACTTGCCCCTTGTGAACCTGTGCTGGCTGGGATCAATGACTGTGTTGTCTTTCAGGTTTTTTTCAGTAACTCCCAGAATAATCTCCATAATTTTGCCAGGCACAGAAGTAAGGCTAACAGGCCTGTAGTTACTGGAGTCATCCTTGTTGCCCTTCTTGAAGACTGGGATGTTTGCCAGCTTCCAGTCAGCTGGGACCCTTCCAGATTCCCAAGAGCACTGAAAAATCATTGAGAGAGGTCTTGCTGTGACATCAGCTCTTTAAGTACCCTTGGATGAATCTCATCAGGCCCCATTGACTTACAGGGGTCCAGCTGGAGCAGCAAGTCCCACACAAGTTTGGGATTGATTGGGAGTTCATCATTCCCACAGTCATGGTTCCCTAGCCCAGGGCTCTGGGACCTCCAGAACCCACCATCAGTGTTGAAGACCGAGGCAAAGAAAGCATTTAACACTTCTGCTTTGTCTCTCTCCCTGTTTGTGAGGTGACCATGGTCATCAAGTAACCAGCCAATGTTATTTCTGGGCTGCCTTTTGCCATTAACATTTAAAAAAGCCCTTCTTATTGTCTGTCACAGTATTGGCCAGCTTCAACTCCACTTGAGCTTTGGCCACATGAATTTCTTCCCTATGGTGGTGAACAGCATTTCTGTAGACCTCCCATGTCGCCTGATCGTCCTTCCACTGGCCATATACGTTATTTCTTTCGCCTTATTTCTAGAAGATCCCTGCTCAGCCAAGCTGGCCTCCTGCCTTGCCTGCCTGACCTTTTGGAATTGCCTGCTCCTGTGCTCTTAGAAGGTGGTACTTAAGTGATGAGCACTGATGGACTCCAGCATCTTCAAAAGCTTTTCCCCAGGGCACCTCACTAAGCAGTTCCCTGAGCGCCCTGAATTCTGCTCTCGTCATGTCCAGAGTTGAGGTTTTGTTGGAAGTTTCCCTCCTGTTACCATAGATTTTTAGACTTGACTGCTTTATGGTCGCTGTGGCCAAGGCAGCCGCCAATGGCACTTCACTCACGAAGGCCTCTCTGTTAATAAGAAACAAATTGAGGAAGGCTCCTTTCCTGGTCAGTTCCCTTATTACCTGTACCAAGAAGTTACCATCCAGATGGTTTAGGAACCTTATGGACCTGTTTGTCCCAGCTGTGTGGTATTCCCAGTTGACACCTGGCAAGTTGAAGTCTTCCATAAGGACAAGAGCAGATGACTTAGAAGCATCCCTTAGTTCCTTAAAGAATAACTCATCAGTGTCATCCTCCTGGTGGCCTGTAGTATACTCCCACGACAACATTTGCATTATTTGTCTGTCCCTTAATCCTTGCTCAGAGGCTCTCAGCTGTGCCATTGCCAACTGCAGGCTCCATGCATTCCAGCTCCCCTGCCTTGCCTGCCCTGCTTATCCCTTCTGAAGAGCTTGTAACCATCCATCATATACACCGCTCACAGGACTCATCCCACCAGCTTTCACTATGCTAATGGTGTGATATCTCTGGGACTGGGCCAAGGCTTCCAGCTCCTCTTTGCTTGTTCCCCATGCAGTCTGAAGAATGTCACTCGCATGCAGCTACTTGAACTTTGGCATGCCATCCTGTTGCTTGTCACTGACTGGCCTTGTATTTTCCCTTTCCCCCTTCCAACCTAGTTTAAAGCTCTGGCTATCAGCCCTGCTAGCTTCTGAGCAAACCCCCTTGTATTACACTGATTAAAAAGTAAAATGCAGAAGCTGTATGCGGACTACCAAAGTGCCTCTACACCTTCTTGGAAGCTGCTAGAATCTCTACTGCGATCTTTTTTAGAATTCAGAAGCTAAGAAGGACCTGGCTGGGTTGAAAGAACCCTTTGGTTGAAGTTGCCAAAAAAAAATTGCCACAAAATGGCATTAATGCTTTAATAGAGGGGTTTTGGTATTAATTCTGACTACAGTGCTCATGGAGTTACCACTCTGATGTGCTTAAAAGTGTGGCCTAGATGCCAGTGGTCATTAAATATCCATGGTCTGTAACTAAGAGAACAGGTATGGTACTTTGACCAACTCTAATGTAGAAATTGCACTAGTGACTTTCTGTACATCTGTCCAGAAATTTCAAGGGGATGTTCTTTGTGATACCACTTTAAATTAAGCATAAATGGGCATTTTGCTTCATTTTATCCTCATGATTTCTTTCAAAATGCAATGAGATTTTTTTCATAACTGAAGTTTTATATGTAAATGAAAACCAAATATGAAATAAAAACCATGTTGATCTGTTTCTTAGCACTTACTTTCTCAAAGTGCACCTGGATGTTAATAAGTGAAAATAATTTTAGATTATCAAAATATATAATATTTCTGCTTTTTTTTCCTTTTTGTGGCACAGGTTCCTACAGGTGGTTATACTTCCATTAACAACGTCCAGAATCCCAGTAATCCAGAGCCAAGAGATAAGATGGAGAGCTTCTTCCTTGGGGAAACACTCAAATACATGTTTCTGCTGTTTTCAGATGATATAGACTTAATCAACCTTGACAAATACGTTTTTAACACAGAAGCTCATCCACTCCCCATCTGGGTGCCAGCATAGACTGGGTGTCAGTAGACCTTCCAACAGTGGCATTTTTATCTTCAAGTCACTTTACTTTTCAGGGTTTGAGGAGAGATGCTGTATTGCACCTTTTTTGGCTTAAAACAAACAAACAAAACCTTTGGGAAAGCATCTGTGGTTTGGAGAAGTCATGTAAGTCTTAAGTCTAATCCCTAGTTCTGGGATGGACGGGCTGTGCCATACTAAGCTGGTTTTCCTGGTATTGATGATGAGGTTCAGAGAATAACTATAGTGTGGACCATGACATGGGGCTCTGGTGAACCAGAACTCACTTATGTCAGTCTTACTAAATGCTCATTAAATATTGGGAATGCAGCAAGTTGTCTTAAAGCACAGGATTGTCCCTGGAGAGACGGAATAAGCCTACAGGTTTCTGGTTTACTCTGGATTCACTGAAACACTTGGTTGCAGCACCATTCTGTCGTAAGAATGTATAGTGTTTCAGGTGGTAAGTGGAATAAACAAAGAACTGTCACGTCCCAGGATGATGCAAAGCTGTCAGTATTGCTACTGATACTCTGATCTCATTCCAAAGATGCTATGCTGCATCACGTTAGAAGAAGGAAGGGGCAGCAAAGCATCTGTTGTACAGTGTCTTAGTTTTATAGAGCACTTTGAACGATCTGTTCAAGCTGTGGCTGAAATGAACGATGGAAGAGAAGAATTTGCTGCTGATTTGGCCCAAAGTGGTATATAATTTTGTAGAGGTATTGCAGTTTTTAACTGATCTGCAGGAATGCAGAAGATAATGTGAAACTACATGTGCATTTTATATATTATTTGCATCAGTTAGACTCAGGTATTCTGACTGAAAGCTGCTTTCTGAGGTTGGGCACTGGGAAAGTTTGTGAGCACATTAGGTGTAACTCAAAGTCAGCCTCCTTCCGTCCCTTCCTGTCCAGATACTGCATTGTAAGGTGTTTGTTGACTCAAAACAAGCTTACAACTGTACAGCAAAGTTCATGTTATTCACAATTTTTTGGACTGTGGAGAAATTTTCAATTTTTTTTTTCTTTAGGAGTACTTTGGGTAGAAGTATTTTCATTAGTAGTATTAAAAGCAGACAGTCTAAATGTATTCCAAAAATTTCTGGTCCCAATAGAATTAGTGAAATCTGTTCAGTTGCTTGAAGACAAAGCAGACCCAGGTGTTTGGGGTTGTTTTTTTAAGAATCTTATGGGAGCTCTGGGATCTTTTTATTTTTATATGTGCAAATATATTTTAAACGATGATTTTGGAAATCAGCTTTCTATACTGCTTTTCCTTTTGGTTTTGTAGCTACTTGGACAGTCCTGTACTCGCGTTCTCAGAAATGTGCTTATTTGTATTTCTTAAAGAGGTTGTTGTCACCAAAATATCCTTTCCCCTCATGTTAATGGGAGCAGCAGGAAGTATGCAGTGCATGGTAGTAACAGTGAGGTACAGTCCTCTCTAAATCTGGGACTACTAAGTGGAACTAATTAAATTTGACTGTAATGGTTAATTTTCCAGTGACTATGGGGGGTATATGTATTCTATAGTATTTGTAAAGTAAGATGCATCTTTTTTTGTTTTATGCTGATCAATTCTGTTTGCTGGAGTCAGGAGTTACCCTTGGGACCACTATTTAAGTCTTTTAAAGAATATTTATCATTCCATATACTTATGATGGCTTATGGAAATTGAGAAATTTTACAAATTATTTAAATGCACCTTCTTCTGTTATCAAAGGGACCCTGGGATTTGCAAGGCATGACAAGTTTGTGCAAAATGTTAATGTTCCTCCAGTAGCTGTAGCTTTTGTCTGCACAACTGATTTGCTCCCAAGATTTTTGTTTTCTTTGACATAACAGTGAAGAAGGAAAATGCTGTTGAAATGTGGGAGCAAACACCTTTTTTCGTTGGTGTTTTGTTTTTGTTTGTGGCGCAGGTTCATATTTCTAAGGAGCTGAGCTTTGGCTAAAAGCTGAAGGCTTAGAACTGGAGATGAAAAAGAAAAAAAAGAAATTCAGTGACACTCCCCAGGCCCTACTGACTTGGGTTGCTTTGGCCTTGTGCCTTCAGCTGAAGCTAGTATTGAACCCTTAATTAATAACTTCAGAAGTTTCACAATCCATAGCAGAGTTTGGCATTTCATCTATATGGCAGCCCTACTGAGGAAAACAAAGAGATTTAAAAAGTGGAATATATATAAATGCTCACCAAAAATCTTCTGTTGTTGAAGTCTTAGACTAGTCTTAATGTAATTGACTCTACAAATGGGACCATGGGAGTCTGTGCTATCATTTTTTTGCCTTATGATTGGCTTGAGAATAATAATCCATTTCATAATTAGTTGAAGGAGAGAAGAATAAATCACCACTTTCCCAAACACACTTCCTGTCATTTAGCTGAGCCTGTTGGTCCAAATGGTTTATTTTCTGCCTAATTCTTCCTGGGAAACTGAATCTCTTTGCAAAGTGTGGCTTTACTGTCCTCATCCTTTAAATCTAAAGTTAAGATTGGTCAGCATTCTCTACCTTTGAGAACAAATGTTTGTTTTGGACTCCTATATCACATGTGAAATGGCACAAACCTAAATAATCTAATAAAAGCTCATCTGCTTCTTCCTGTTCTTTTGCAAAGGTCACTTTAATTGCTTATTTATTTTTACTTCTTTAATATCATGTGTTGTGTCACGTAAGTCCCTGAGCTTCACAGCCCATCTGAATTCCACTACATGCTCCACAGCTACAGAAGCTTTGCACATCTTTGAGAAGTTTTCTTTCGAGTACTCCGTAGTTCTTTGAACCAAAGCCTTAACTGCAGGGTCCGTAATCTGTTTTGGTGCTTGAAAATACTGGTGTGCTTCTGATGCTTCTGTTGAATGTTGTGGAAAGGCAGTCTTTTCAGAGCTGCCTTGGTTTCTCTCCAAGAGCCTGAGTGCCTTGCCTCATGAAAATAAAACAAAAACCCCAGTTCCACTTATGCTTTTACTGAGAAACAATAACGGGTACAGGCACAGCCATGCCATGCTCAGCTCTAGGACTTGTAAGGCTTATACTCTGGGCTTTAAGCCACAGCTCAGAAAAAATACATCTGTTTGCTCAAAGAAAATTCAATAGGTGGATGGGGCCATAGTTAGCATCTAATCCGTGAACCTTTTGAGAACTGAAGTGTCTCTACAGGTCTTAGAAACTGGCAGTTTCACAAGGCCCGTGGCTGACACGGGCCCCTCCATGTGTCACATGGCTTTCTTTTACAAGATTTTCAACATTACATGTCAAGCTCAGATACAGCTGTATTCACTCCTCTAAATACTAGGCAAAGAATCTGCTTCGTTTCCTATTCTGTACCACTGTGACGCTGCAGTGATGAGGAATGCAGGTAGTACAGGTTTTTGCAACTTAACAGGTTTACAGTTTTGTGACTTTCTCCTGCCCTTTAAGACTACTTTTGTTCAGCTGTGCCTGTCTGGAAATGACCATACAGGCAGTTCAGCTCCTGATATCCAGTGCCATGCTTGGTATATTTAACAAGACCAGTAAAACTGACACGGCGGGGTAGCTCTGGGATGCTGTCTGGCAAGCTTGTTGCTTCAGCAGAAGGGCTAAGAGTTTCCCGACTTTGGATTCAGGACGAATGGCTAGGGTTTTTTGTTGGGTGTTTTGGTTTTTTTTTTTTGTCTCTGAAGTATTGCTAGAACTTACTGTCAAAGTCTGGAGGCCTCAGCTTCCATTAAAAACCAACGCTGAGATCTTCAGAAATGGATGAGTTGTGCTTGCTAGGACAACTTGCTGATTTGCATGATCAGTTTTCAAGCTCTGACTTAAAGGCATGTGACCAGAGACACACTTCTTACTGTTTTGTGCAGTGCTCCCATCTTGGTCATACTACCCATGCTGGTACATGATGACAGAATAAATAAGACTTTCCTCAGCAGCCCCACTGGTACAAGACTTAGACCAGCACAGGGGCTGCACCCATGGGTGGTGCTCTGGGTCATCTACTCTCTGCTCGCCCTCCCATCTTCCTTCGGTGTTCCTTGAAGTTCAGCCGTAAGCAGCATTCCTGCGATGAGCCGTGACTGCTGCTCTTGGGCTCAGAGAGTGTTCCACACAACCAGGGTTTCCACTGAGATTCCATTCTTCCTTGCCCAAGGCTTCAAAACGTTATGGACGTGTGTAGCACTGGCTTCAGACTTCTGCCAGAGTGTCTGAAGCCTGTTTTTGTAATTATGTTTAGCGCTGCTCATCTGTCATCTGCATGGAAGTCCATGTATATCTTGTTTCTCCCTTTGCCATAGTATCTGAAAGCCTTTAGTTCACCCTTCCATATAACTAAACCATTTGCGTCCCTGGCACTATGTGGATTCCTTCAGGGCAAGTACTATCTTGCAAGAGGAAAGGAAGAGATCACTATAGTCCATTTTAAGAGGATTAAAGATCTCTCATCCTTCCGGAAGGTCAAAAGACATGTGGGCCTCTGTTCACTCGAAGGCACAAAACAAGCCACTGGACAAAGGCTTGCAGGTTACTCTCCTAAAGACTCACGGTGAAGTTGGCTCCTTTAGTGCACTGCGTTCGTTTAGTTACGGTGCCTGCTTGCTGGGAGCCAACAATGGTTTTAGAAAGGTAATACAAGCAAGATGTAATCTCTCTTCCTGCAGGCGCATCCACTGATGACTGCTTTTTTTAATGTGGTGTTAGTCCTGAATAATTGCTGGGATACAGCAAATCTAGATGCAGAGAAGTCAGGAGGGGTGCCTGCGTGGAAGGTGAATACCAGATTCTCAGTGCAGCTGGAAGTAGCTTACACAATGCAGCCATAGTTTCAGCAACAAACCTGAAGCCTGACTTTGGTAAGAGCAAAAGGGATTTTGACAGTGTTTAGCACAGGTGTAGAGGTTTTAATCATCACAAATGGAGAAGATACGGGTCTTACTGAGGATGTAGTTCCATTAACGGTCTTAAAGTGTTCTTCTGTGGGGGAGGGAGTTTGACTAATCAGGTCTTCCGTATGTTGTCCTTCATTTGTACATATCTGAAAGGTCTGATAAATGGACTTCATCTGCTCCTGCTCTTCCCACACTCCTCAGCGGGGGTGGGGAGCAGAAGCTTTGGCCTTTTGTGCTTAAGAACAGGGAAGAGGTAAGTGATTTGTATGCAAAAACCCCTTTTGTCAGCACCTGAAAATTGTGAAATAGCCTAAGCACCGACTTGGTAGCTCTGAGAAGCAATCCTACCATGAGGGCAGGGAGGACCCAGCAGTGCAAACACTTGACACAAAGCCTTGTTTGAGAAGCTGAAGCAATGCTGTGACTTTGCCTGTGTTGGTAACTTAAGCCTGTGATGACCCAGCAGGCTTCTCTACTGACTCATAAAATCATTGTAAATGGATCAACTGAGGCATCCAATTGATTACCAGGATTTAATATTTTTGCAATTATTCTAGTTTTTTATTGGTGTATAGGAATTCCAGTAGGTAAGAACCCACCTGTTTATGTGCAAAGATGAGTTTACTCCACCTTGGAAGATGAGAAGTATCCTTTTCTATCTTCTTTGGTTATGCTACCAAGCCATGAAATTGTATCACACACTTCAATAAACTTGTAGTTTATTTTAAAAATGTCTGAAGATGTCTCAAGTGCGAATGTGCTTTACTGATCACTAATATGCAGCTCCTGAGTGATGGCAGTAGACACTGGGATTCCTTTGTGTACATCTCCAGGTCAGCTGGACATCTCTTGTGCAAGTTAAAACAAAAAACCAAAAAAACCAAACCCACAGCACTGGATGAGGCTGTCAGAGTCTTATTTATGTAACTGGTCACTAGTGGAGTCCCCTGTGAACCTGTGTAAGGAATGAGCCTACCTCTGCTTTTCCACTAGTCATCTAATAGTTACTTTTTGTCTAAAAATACAGCTTCAACCCTAAGGTGCCTCCTACAACCATGCTGTTCAGTACAGTGATGATTCTTGGGCCTTCCAGGCAAGCTTTTATAAGATTTCCACCATTTGAAACGCCTCCTCATTCTGAGCAGGTGAGCAGGAAACCCACACAATATGGTTTTGGTGTCAGGCATTTGGCCTTTTGCTTTTATTTTGATTCTTGATTAGGGGCAGGTGGGACACTTCAGAAAGGTGAATTTCCACTGTCACGACAGAGGAGATAACGCTTTCTCAAACAGCACAGGCACAGCTCAGCGGGCTACTGTCTTTCTGTATCCTGGTGGCAGCCTCGCCGGAGGCTGTGCATTCACAGCCGCCTGCCAGCTGAAGCTGCCAAGGGCTTCTCCCATGCTCTCTCCATCCCTGCAGATTTCACCCAGCCATTGATGATGCTCCCTTCAAGCCTGCGCACCTCTGTGACGGATGGGGGGTCCGCTGGGTTGTGTCCTCTAGAGAAGGCAGAGCAGTGTGAGCTAGTTGGTGGGCAGCAGCTCTTTGCCTCTTGCCCAAGGAAAGCCAAGCCAGGGAACTGAAGGACAGAGATTATCTGTTTTGTACTTCATATTTATGCCCCGCAAAACAAGTGGGAGGCAGGCTTGAGAGCCCTGAGCTCTCCCTTACAGCAGTGGCTGCTGCCGTCTCTGCTTTGGGCCTGAAGGCTGGTGGCTAATGCCAAGAGATGCCAGACTACTTCCTGTGACCAATCACTACAGGCTATCACACACTTGTACCAGTCCCCGTGCAAGGGCATGTTCTAATGGAAGTGTGTGAGCTTAGTGCCAAAGTCTGCACAGCCCAGCTTTCCTGAAGGCTGTAAGAGCCCTGTACTGGGGAAGAGGATTGCGCTTCCACAGTTCTGCTGCAACAGGCTGGTATCCAGCCCTCCTTAAGTAAAGTATCTCCTGGTTCTCAGACTGTGGCTAGCTAGGATCAAACACCCAGGGCAGTAGGATTTTGTCAGTCAAAGGGGCGTTCAGTACTTACCGGAGATCTAGGTGATGAGCACCTCCTTTAATGGTCAGTGCAATTAGTGAAGGACTGAGGCTGCTATTTATCTGCAAGGAAAAGGAGCAGAGACAAACTCTCATCAAGTTACTGGGCAGAACGGGACATCAGTCCTGAAAACTGGAAGATGAGCTGGAAAGGACTGAGGAAAAGCACTGAAAGGGATCCTTGGTACAGCTGACACTGTGTACATGGCTAACAGTCCCAATGAGCCAAGTGAAGGCTTCCCCCAGGATGAAAACTGTCAGCCTATTCCAGTACAGGTGGCTCGAACCAAGATGCTCCTTTGGGTCTGTGCACCCTAAGCAGCCGGTTCCTCTTGCAGCTGGGCTTGCCAAACCAGCCTAATACCAAGAAACTCCTGCATTACTGTCAGGAGGACAACTACCTCGAAATCCACTTCCAGGTAATTTTTGTTTTTAAATTTTAAAATAGAGCTCTGCCACCACTCTGAAGTTTTGTTGAACCTCAGCCAAAGTATGCCCTGGTTTGAGTCGCTGCTTACAGCAACCACTTGGTCTCACAAAGTGTGCTGAGACTGGAGATGGCAAGGAGCACTCCAGTGGCAGCACTGAGTCCAAGTCTTGACATGGAAGCACAACAGATTGTTGTTCAAGACCCCGGCTGTTGGGTAAGGAGGCTCCTGCTGTGTCTGCACTAGTGAAGCCACATTTGCTGCATCAGTGTCCCTGGCTGATGGACACTATTCAATGTGTCCATCATTAATGTCCTGAATGGTTCAGCATAAAACAGCCACTTGCAGAAACTCAAATGGGCTAAAGATGAATTGCCAGTGCTGCTTTGAAAGGGAGAGGAGGTGGTGTATCACCTAAAAGCTGTTCTCTGTGCTTGGTGCGCAGGAGTACACATGCTTACCCCACCTCCAGCCCATGGGTCCAAGTCTCCATTTGAAAAAATGATGTTGCTTGCACTTTTCAGGTCTGAAATTCAGAGAGAGATGACATTTGAAAGGCCGCCTTCCTGCCCATTTACCCACTGCATTTGGCTAATGCAGCAAACATGGCCAATAACAGAGAATACAGGAGAATAAAACAAGTTCTTGGCAGTTTTTAGGTTTTCCACTTCTGTCTCAAGGAGTTACAGAAGGGCCTGCTTGGCTCAAGTCAGCACAAGGTTTCTGTCAGGACTCGTTAATGTGCTGTGCCCGTCCCTACAGAGCTCAGCGGGGCCGATGGGGACAGGCAGACAACTACAGGGTAATCCAAAGGGATGAGCAGCCAGCACAGCGCACCTCCTCCCCAGAAGTTTGTCTGCAGCCAGTGTGCTCGTGGCCTCACACGCCACTTGCTCTGACAGTACTGCTCTCGCATGGCTTCTGTGAAGGGCATCTCAGGGAACATGTCAGTCACGTTGTTGCTGTCGAAAGTTAAGTTGATCTCAGTGCAAACCTAAGAGAGGTACAAGAGCTGTCATGGGGTGGGGGATAACCAGGGCAGCAGCTGAAACCTGTTGATGTCTCCAACATCTTACCTGGTAGTCCCAGGCCTCAGCATCCGAGCCAATGCCGCAGCCCGTGGGGTCAGCGCAGGACTGGTACAGCTGGTATAAGTCGTAACACTGTGCTGAGCCAGAGGAGTTGTAAAACACCCCTGCCAGGAGGGAACACAGCACAAAGTCAACCTGTCAGTACCTCTCTGTTGTCTCACCCACTGCCTCCTGCACGAGTCTCACAGCCAAGCCCAAGCAGAGGGGTAGCTATCTCAGCTGGGCAAGTGTGTAAGGCTGGGACAGAGCTAGTGGGGTTTGCACCAGTGTTAGGTTACAATCCCAACTTCATTCCAAAGCTTTCACATGGTCTCAAGCCTGGCTGCATGATGACCTTTGCTTCTGCTGTATCCACAGGGTAGAAGAGGATCCCAAATGCTCACTGCTGCTCTGCTTGTGCCAAAAGCCAAGTTACTGGCTCACTAGTCCTTGGGCGAGCCCTAGCCTCCAATCGTTAACAACAAACCCAGGAGCAGGGTGTATATGGGCCATTAGTTGAATGCTTCAAACTGAACAGGGCATAACTGCTGAGACCTTCCCACCCCTTCCCTGAAAGTAGCTGTTTGAATGCATCAAATTGAGTCACAGGGCCAAGGGTGGCACATCGCAGACAGGACTTTGTTTGACTGTTGTTCAAGAAGGGAAAGACAGCATGTGCAGGCTTGCCCAGATGAAAGAGCACCTGACCAAGCGGCCCAGCGAAGCATAGCTGTCGTGCTGCCAAAGAATGAGCTACTTTTTTGTGTGTATGGGTCGTTACCAGATAGTAAGGAGGAGGAATGCAGCTATGCTGGTGACTGTCTGCTGCTGCCCGTGTCACAGCCCACAGGCAAAACCCACAAACCCTCTGCGCCTACAAAGCACCAGCCAGAGGCCCCTGAGGGAGGCTGCTGCAGCTACTGCCTTTTGGATGGCTCTGTGGCACGGGTAGCACAGCCTCAGCTCCCTCGACACATGAAACCACTAGTTCAGCTGCAGAAGACCGTCCTGGAGATACACTGAGTGTGTGCGGTAAAGAGTCCTGGGGCTGCTCCAGGGCTACGCACCTTTCAGAGCAATGCTGCTCAGCTCGCAGGCCAGCACGGCAAGGCTCGCGTCAGACACCTACCCGGCAAAACTCATGGAAGGGCTTGGCAGGCTTCGCTCACAGAGCACGCTCTGCGACGTGACACTGGAGGCAGAAGGGGTTTGCTTTCCAGCCCACAGGATCATTTTAGCATCAGCAAGTAATTACTGCAAGATCCTGTTTGTTGGAAACTTGGCAAGAGCAGGGAGCCCGGATGGTAACGTCCAGCTGAAAGCTGTCAGTGCTGCTGGGCTGAGGAATGTTCTCAACTTCATTTACTCCAACAAGCTAGACCTCTCATTACAGAATATCGAGGAGACCTTCAAAGCTGCAGAAACCCTCCTGGTTCGGGAGGTGATCAAGATGTGTTTTCGCTTTCTGGAAGGTTGTTTGAACTGTGAGAACTGCATGGATGTTCTTAACATTGCTAAAAAACTTGGCCCACTGGAGCTGAGACAGAAAGCCATGTGCTACATAGGGCAGCACTACAAACAGATCCTGATTGATCCTCAGTGCTTGAAAGACCTGGACTTAGGAACCCTTTGTGAAATTTTACACAGGACTGACTCTGAGGGATGCAGCAAGCTGGAGCTGTTCAGAGCCGCTGTGAGCTGGCTGCAGCATGACTGCACACGGCTGAAAGATGCAGCAGATATTTTAAGGAGCATAAGATTTCCTCTCATTCCTTTAAGGGATCTGCAGAGATACATCCAGGAAATGCCTCTTATGAGGCTGGATTCAGGCTGCCACAGATACCTACAGGAGGCTCTGAATTACCACTCCCAGCTGTATGCTCAGCCAGTCCTGCAGACCCAGAGCACGAGCCTCCGCTCCAGTTCCACCATGCTGCTTGTCGCTGGTGGTAGAACTGCGGACAACTGCGTGTGCAGAGAGATCTGGGCTGCAGACCAGAGCTGCAGCACCTGGCACAAGGTTGGGGACCTCTGCGTGCCAGTGTACAACCACTGCATTGCCATCATCAATGACTTCCTCTTTGTCATTGGGGGACAGTGCAAATTTGATCCCATGGGAAAGCAGCCATCAAATGAGGTAAGACACGAGAAAATTTTAGCCTTGAGAAAATGGCTGGGTAAGGGAGGGATGGAGGGAGTCATTCCTCTTGCCCACCACAGATCACCCACCTCTACATATTTCTTAGTGCTCTGTGCAGTACTGAAAGCCCTTGGGAATACCGCTTCCAAATTCTCTGGGAAACAATCAGGTCTTGCCCTGGTCTCACCTTGCTCCTACTGTAAATTGTCATCCTAATCTGTACACAACTTCCACAGTGCAGGTTCAGCCAGGTCCGTGTCAGTCAATGAAGCAGTCTCACGAATGCTACCCCCACCCCCATTGTTGGTGCTCTGGGACTCAGGCTTGGGAGGCACGGGTAAAGCCTACCACTTCACTTGAGAACTGCTCCTTCCTTGGTTTTGCCCTTGAAAGGCAAATCTGCTTTGGCTCCCAGGACCTTCCACTTCTGCCTGGAGAGTAAAAGGACTTGTGCAGGATTTTATGGTTTCTTAGATTGCTTCAGTGAGCTTCCCAGAAAGAACAGCATATTCTTCTTTCCCATCCTCCCAGGGGGCTTATTTCAGCATTGCACTTAGCTCAGCAGTGCCCCTGCAAACAGCAACTCTCTTCTACTGCCCTGAAGGCAGTAGGCAGCTCAGCGGCAGCAGAGCAGAGGATGCTGAAGCAGCAGGGCCGTGGCACTGGCTGTCAGGCTACAGCCCAAACCCAGCGCTCACTGCATGTGGTTCTGCAAATACTGCCCTTGCTCAGTGACCTGGGCTTTCTAATGGGGACTGACCAAACAAGCTTGGGGAGGTGTTTACTACTGAATGTGAGTGGAAGCTGAGCCTTAGCAGAGGTGCTGTGCCCCTGTGGTGATGCCACCAAGGACGAGGGAAGGGGAAGCCACTCCTGCCTTCTCCTAGGCAAGAGCAGTGGGCAAAGCTCAGCTGCCCTCTCCACTACACACTCAAACAGTAGCAGAGATGCAAAATGTGCCTGTTTAATTCTCACTGAAACAGTTTTCAGCTGACACATGCTAGCTGGTGGTTGAAACAATATTGTTTCATTAAGCCAATGTTTCACCTCCTGCTTGCTGCAAGTTGAGAGCACAACCTGTTCCCAGACCCCCAGAGAAAGGCCACAGCTGAGCCTGCCGTCCCATTGGGGAGGTACTGCTGTATCAGGGGGCTAGTACTGGAAGTTGAGCCTGTCCAGGTCAGAATATAAAACCTTCCTCAGCCCAGGAAAAATGTGTATCAGTTCTTGAAGCCACAGGAGATGCAAGCCAGCCACCTGCCTTCTGCTAACCATCACCTGTCTGCTGTACCTAGGTTTTCCGATTTGATCCCCGCAACACTTCCTGGCTCCAGGTCGCCAGCATGCTGGAGAGGCGGACACGCTTCCACGCAGATGTACTGTCTGATCGCATCTTCGTCGTGGGTGGTGGGACACTGCTGGGGTCCCTCACCCGAACCGTGGAATTGTACCAGCCTGCTGACAACAAGTGGGAGTTTGCAGCTCCTTTCCCCATACCTATTGCTGATCATGCAGGCACAACCCACAGGGGAATCCTCTATATTTCAGGTGACAGAGCTAGTAGAAAGCAGCATATTTTCATACAGTTTCACTGATTTTTTGCTGGCATCTTAATGTCACAGTCTAAGCCTGCACCCACACCAACACCACCCACAGCTCCAGTGTTCCTTTCCTGTTGTGTTAGCCCAGCCTCACTGCCCTCCTGAAGGGCAAGAATTATTTTCTTTCCAAGACATTAAAGGTGACATCATTTGCTTGTAATCCACAGCCCTGCTTGCCTTTGACCTTGCATTCCTGGCTAAATCCCAAAACTTGGCTGTCCAAAAAGGTAAACCAGGAGCAAGCTGCCGTAGTGTTGGGGATGGGATTAAACCCTGGTGTTAATCTAAATGGAAGATGTGGGACTAACCCTACAAGGCTGCTTTGTTAATCTGTACAAAAAGAAGTATAATTCAGTATCTTACGCTCGTACCCACTGAGTCTGTACAGCTGTTGCCCTACAAGGGATCCTCAGCCATGGTGCGGGGTGTTTAACAATAAAGCAGCACGGGTTTAAACACTTCAGGAAATTGTTGTAGTATCTTTAGCTTTTGTAGCTACTAATTTGGACTTTAAAGTTAATCTTCAGTTTGTCCTAGGAAAAGCACAGTGTTGCCTGTGCTACTCCCTTTGCAGTTAAAAGTCCCAGGCTATTGTGCCATCGCTGTAGGCTCCCTGCTTTGTAAACCAGTTATGGTCAGCTGGGATCACAGTACTGATCCAGTCCAGGTTAACTTCAATTGCACGGTTGCAAGGAAGGGCAATTTTCTGCGATGGACTGTACACCCGAGGCCCCAGGGGCAGAGAAGGCAGTACATGGGCTGCCCTACTCAGCTGTGTACCCCACCAACAGCAGGGCTCCTGCACTGGCAGCACAGATGCTGGGAAAAGAAGGATAATGGCTCAGCTGGGGGAATGGCTGAGGCACAAGTTCAAGTCCCTGGTTTGACTCAGCTAACCCATGGCCTCTGTTGGTCTCAATTCCTACTAGAGAGAAAGGACAAAATCACCTCAGAGAGCTTCAACCATAGTGATCTAGACTGGATAACACTATATCCCTTGATATAAGCTCTTACCGACCTATAGAATTCATTTCCTTCTAAATAGTGAGGTAACTGCAAATTTGATTTGGCCAGCCTACAGCCAAGCAAACTGAAAAATTAAAACCATTACTTTGGTACAAGATTTAAACACAAGTTCCACGCGGACAAAGGGTCCACGCACAGAAAGCATCAAAACCCAGGTCAGCTGGGGCTTATGGCCAATTGATAATATCATCTTCCTTGTTTGCAAAGACTCTCTGCAGGCTGGAATGCAACAGGCAGGCAGCTGGAGGCATTAACTCTTCCCATAGCAGCATCTTCCTTCTGCAAGGAGCTTTTCATAATGCACCTCTGAAATACACAAGTGAGTGCCTAGTACAGAGAAAAAGTTGACAACAGCACTGGCAGACTGGCTCTGACTTTCTGTTGAAGATCCAAAGTTTAAAGAGCTTTCTTTCAATCCACCATTCTGTGACTGTGTGGGCTGGAAGCAGATTCCCTAAAGCTGTTCCTGGTTACCCTTGAAATACCCCATGAGCTTTATTCAAAAATCTTTTGTGGAAACTCTTTATAGAAAGAGCTGTAACTGGTTAGTTATTTTCTTTCCTCTTTAAAATACCTAAGAAGCTCATGTTTTAAATTTCATACTGCATCAGGTCTGCAGAATGGTGTGAAATTTTAAACCAGAGCTTCTTAAGTATTTTAAAGTAAGAAAATCAGCTCTGCTGATGTTTGCAGAAGGTTTGCTGAATTTCAGACAGGATGATGGATAGATTTTCAAGACTTCTGCTTTCCTTCTAGGGGGCTTCTCTGGCGGTAAAACCTTACGAGACACTTACAGCTACATCCCTCGCCTCCGTCGCTGGATTGGCAACAGTGCCATGGCTTTTACCCGCTGTGATCATGGGATGGCAACAGTCAGGGACAGGATCTTTTGCATTGGAGGAAGGACACTAAAAGGAGTAAGTTAACTTGCTCTTATAATCCCAAATCTGACCCAAAATGGTGTCTGTGTATTGCTAGGCTGTGACTGTTTCATTCCAACAGGTTGACCAGTAACTTCATTATTTTTGGTCTCTTAGCAGACTGGCCTGCCATTATAGTCGTGTGCATTGGAAGCTGCTCTGTTGTCACACTCTATTTGCTAGAGTACAAAGGCTGTTTAAAGCATTTTTTCAACTAGAGAAAACATATGGTAGAGGCACAGCTTGCTAACACAGGAAAACCTAAGTGTAAGACTGGTCACGCACCTGCCCCAAACACAGTGACCACCTGATTTTCCTTGTTTGAGCTGAGAGTGGGTGAAACACTGGCAGATAGGAAGAGGAATGGACTGCAGTGAGGACACTAGCCGAGATTTTAGGAAAGATGGGATCAAGTCCTGGAATGCAAATGAAGTCTCTTCAAACCTGGATTTCCCACCTCTGAAAGAGGAGGGAAGCACTGCCCAGCATTCTGGGAAGAGACCTGACAGGGACTGAAAGTCTCACTCTAGGAGAATCCCATTCCCTGAAGCCAAGAGAACTGAGTTTTCAAAGATCATTCCACCAATTCCATTTGAAAGTGTAAAGACCTGGGGCCTGGCCCCATTTTACCGTGATGGGTACAGTTTCTTTTGAAGGGATGCAGGCATCTTAGAGTACTTAATTGCTCACTGAGGAAGGGATAGAAATCTATAAAGAGAAATTGTACACCAAGGCTGACATAAAATTCCTCCAGATGACACTTAATTATTGTCCACAATTCAATGCAATATGGCTCTCTTTAGATTATTTCCTTCGTAACATGTTAAATGTCTGGGCTATGCCAGTTCCAGCAGGTCCCTGTGGCACCTTGCTCAGCTCACACCTCTGATTTTCCAAGAACAAAGCTCCTTTAAAGCCATGCCATTCTGGCATTTTATTCAGTTCCTTTTGAGGCTCTGATTGCTAAATGTGGATCGAAAATCTGGCACCTTGAGCCCCATGGTATTCAAATAGATGTTGAGACACTGGTTTCCTTTATCATGAACCTGGCGAGCCTGACAGGACAGTAATGCCCACTCGAGGTGTGATGTGATGGGTGAGTGTTGGTGTGGTTCTTTGCAGGCAGAGGAATGGATTCACGTCAACGAGTCGGAGTATTATTGTCCTGTAAGCAATCAGTGGACAACACTAATGCTATGCCCATTCAGCTGCTGCCAGTTCAGCATCACAGCCTATGAGTCTACACTCTACCTTGCAGGCGGTGCATCGCTGCAGCACATGCAGAAAGAAGACAGTGTTTTCCTGTACAACACAGAGGGGCAGGTGTGGAAGAAAGCCAGTCCCCTGCCTAAAGCTCTGGTGGATCATGCCTGTTGCATGATTAAACTGTCTCAAGTGAATGCAGCTGGTGAGATGCAGAGAGGGACAAAGCGCCCCCCTGTGAGAAGGAGGAAGAAATCTGCCCTCAGCTTGTTCAACACAAAGAAACAAGAGTAACATTCTGCCTCAGGAAAGAAGTAGGATGTGACTATATCAAGGAGATCTGACAGGGTTTGCCAAGACATAAGTATTTTCTAGTTGCCAGCCAAACATCTGTAGCAGTGATTTGGAATTGGTACACTTCTGACTTGGTGCTATCATGGTGGCATGCATAATTTGCAAAAAAAATGATTAGTTCCTAATCCTACTAAGCTGCTTTACACCCATAAGAATTCCTTATATAAATTTTTTGTCATTCAGAACCTGTTTTTCTGAATAATAACCAATGCAGAACTTTTTAATGAGCAACTTGAGAGATTTTTATGAGGGTCTTCAAAAGAGCTTTGAATTCTGTCTCTAATAATTTCCTTACAAACACTGCTTGCTGACAAATTAACTACTCACAGAGATAAATACACACAATGTATTTAAGACTGTCTTCCACTGGATTAAGACTGTAAGGCACTGTGATGACAACCTTGCCCTCAACAAAGAGACCAGAAAACTTCCTTCAGCGAACGTGCACTGAACCTATGACTCCTTGAGCCAGAATATGGGTAAACTTTTCTAAAAGAACCAAGTACCTTAGAGGTCTACATCTCACAGTCAGTCAACAGGTGAAGGGATTGCAATGGCTGAAAAACCTGACAAGTTTTTCAGTTTGTTTGTTTTATCATCATTTATCAGTTTGTATCATAAGTTTGGAAAGGTGACAGAATGAACCCATGGCCCACCATGGGACGATCCATCTGATAGAGCCAATATGGGGTAAAGCGTCCCAGTGGGAGATCGGAGTCATACCAGGTCCCATGATACACGACACACAAAATGCAACAGCTCTACTTACAGGTGCTTCTAGAAAACAGGGCATTAAATAAAAGATCAAACTGATATTATTAACTCACCAACAAGAGCAGCAAGGCCTTGAATTGGGTCTGTGTGGGCAAGGATTTGTTCACAGCCAACCTGGACGAGACACATTACAGGCAAATTGCAGACAAGATAGGTAACAGCCTCTGCTCTGTGGAAGGGCTAAGCTGGAAGATTCATTAGAATTATCAACATTTTATGGTTCAGCAGCTTTCTACAGGCCTAATGCAAAAGGTTTTTTTGGGTTTTTTTTCCTCCCTTCTAGCAACAAAATACACAGAAACAAGGAGACTGGGCTAGGACAAACAGTTCCTTTACCAAGTGAAGCAGCTGTGCAGAGGCCACAAGTATACACAATAGCTCCTTCCTCCTACAATCAGAATATTTTAATGCCCTTCTCAAGCAGGAGTAGAATAATTATTTCCATTTAACAGGTTGTTAAACAGACCCTAGGAGGGAACTGGATGCCCAGTGGAGCCAGAGACAGCATCTCCTGAGCGCCAGTGCAGTGTAGCCTGTCTAACCTCTTGCACAGTATGCATTTTGCTCCAGGTAGGACTCGAATGATAAATGCCACAAGGCCAGAGGCAAATAAAGTCCCGTTGGAGTGGTGTGCTGGAGTGCAGCAGAGAACAGCAGCACAAGGCTGACAGCACACCAGGCAAAACCAAGAACTGCAACAGCAACTAGTGATCTAGGATCAAAGCTGGGACCTTTCAAAAGCAGCTGGTGTCTGAGAAGTCTTTGGAACCCCCTGAGAACCAGGCCCCTTTCCCACACTTTGCCATCTCCAACTCTCTTGAAAGTTTACAGGTTTTCCAGTCTCCACAGCAGCAGGCTTTTCTCTGCATTATGCTCTGAGGTGTGTCATCTTCCTGGGCAATACTTAGAAAGGAGCCTGATTTTTAGATCTCCATCCATACCCACAAAGCAAATATATCTATGAAAGTGTTTTGAAGTGGGCTACAACAAAACTACCCTTTCTTTTTTAAAAGGTACACATTTTCAGTGTTCAAAAGTTCAAGTCAACAAGCCTGCACAAGCCTTTGTGTCTAAGGTAAAGGCAGAGCAGGGTAGGAGTGGCTCCAGCAAACCCTCCCCACCATCACAGAGAAGTTTAAAATGTGTAGATTTACTGTCAGAGTGGAAGGGCTGAAATATCCACCGCTACCTCCCTCTGTCACCATCACTAGTGGTATGTGCTTGATGGTGTGCCAAGCTGTGCAGTGCCCTGCGCTCTGGTCACTGAGGTGCACATCGGAAACCACTACTCTCACCTGGGTTCTGGTACTCACCTTCACTGGATTGGCAGGAAGGTGACCCATGAAATCGGTTTTGTAAGGGTAGTCCATCATGGCCATCATGGTGAAGGCATTTCTAGCAAACCCAAAAAGCTGGTAGACATCCTCCTTGTTAGAGATCTTATTGCATGTGGCCATTTTGCTGCTGATCTCATTGTAGGCTGCAGAAGGAAGGAAAATGAAAGGCACAACCTTCAGCAGAGGAAAATAATACCAGGCTTCAGCATCTTGTTTCACTCAGGAGTAAGGAGATACTGTAACAGACAGATGAGGTTTCTAGTGGTGAGGACACATTATATCTAAATTTACACACACACCCATGTTCAGGCACAAGCTTCCTGTGCAGCTTCATGACCCCACATAGCCTATGGCCTGCACTCTGCCCCTCGCGTGGCCACCGACACCTCTCGGAAGAGCCCAGGGGAATCAGCACCCACTAAGACAGAATGAGTCCCAGCTGGCACAGTGAGAAGAGCAGCTTGGTACGAGCTCATTCTTGCCAGTGCCCTTCCTGGCTGCCTCTTCCTCCCCCCCACAGGCTCCCTTTCAGGGTCTGCTGTGCCCTGCAGGGCAGTCTCCCCAGGCAAGCTCTTACGCAGGAGTGTAGGGTACAGCATTCAGGTCCCAGGGTGACTCAACAGCTGGAAGAACTGTCAGGGAAAAAAACAAACAAAAAAGAGCTCCTTGGGAGCTGGGAGCATTTGCAGTAAGAATTGCCAACGAGAACAGCCCTCACAAAGTCACAGACAACTCCTGAGATGTGCCTTCAAACTTCAGTTTGATGCAGAGAGGTCAGCTGGAGTCAGGAAATCCATCTCTGCAGAGATTCCTTTAAGATTCACTCATATACCTTTGCATTTCTGCTGGGGAAAGCTGCTCCCATCATTTTCATCCTCCACATTCTGGAGTCATAGTTCCTGTCTGTCCCTATCATACACTACAAGCTGCCCGCTGGAGCCCAGCTGTCTTTACTTGGAAACCCAAGGCCTGGGACCTGCCTCTGGATACTCATTTTAGAGCCTAGGCCTTAAATACAACCACCTTATCCACTCTGCTGCAGAAGGTGTGGCCCCAGGCAGACCTTGAGGACCTTGGCTATTTAACAGTAACCTTTTTCCTGCTGTGACACAAAGCTAAATGGGGGTTTGGACCCCTGGGTCCTCTGGGCAATTCCAGGATTAGCTCCTGCAGCATGGCAGTGACACAGCCCTTGACATGCGGCACCGCAGTCCAAGCCAAGCCTTGAGACAGACCAAGAACCCACCACAGCTGTTCCAACACCACACAGGGCTCCCAGGAGATGCTGCATCAGCCCATGATATCTGCTCTGGCCTACTTAGGAGACATTGCTGTGATCTTCACCAGTCTCTATCCTTGGCTTCACCTAACTGTCCGAGGCTGGAGATGAAAGAGATGTCAGTGGCTGCTTCAAGACCTAGATTGCCTTCCAGATATTTCTCAGATATGTCCAGTGAGCTGAGCCACACAGCTGTCATACCCATATGAACAGTTCTCAATAGTGTGGGTGTTCAGGACAAGTATCTGGTGAAACATGAGGCTTTACCAGCATAAAATGCAGGTGCTTTGCACCTGCAGGCGTTTTTGCACTTTGGTGCAGAAAAGACAGTTTCAGTAACACTGCACAAGCCCCCACATAGATGCTTTCATTTTGGTGTTGGTTACTAATTTTAATGCTGACTGAAACTGTTCATTAAATCAAAAATCAGTTGTGCAAGGAGAAAGAGGTAGCCAGGTAGGCATTTGCATTCATTTAGCTGAACCAATTGAAGACCTAGCTGAAGTAAAACTGAATTAACTTTTTTTCCACATGGCTGCGAATGCCTGCTGGCTGCCCTTGAGAAGCCGTCTGCAGGGCTAAATCCTTACCTCCACTCAGGCACAGATCCTTAATCTGCTGGAAGGCTTTGCGGACAGCTGTGACACAGCCTGGGCTTGACTTCTGAAAATTCTGACGGGATAGAAAAGACATGGGATTACGGTTGCAGAGAGGAGATACATGTGGAGGCTGCACTAGGAAGAACTGCCAGAAGTACCAGGAGATGACAGCGGTCACTGGCCAGAACCTCATCTGCGTCTCTAAGAGCAGCGACACCAGTGCTTCTGCCTTGTTCTCCAGACAATCAGCATGTCCCAGCAGAAGCCAACAGCCTGCACAGCTCAGGCCAAGCAGCAACTGTTTCACTAGATCTCAGTGCGACGAGCCGTTAGACAACATTCTTTGCACTTAGTGGAACCTTTAGAATGAATATGAAGCAGCGAGAGGAGACACATGCCTTGGTATGTGAAGCAGATGCCAGGCTCAAAAGTTTTTTACAGAATACAGTCCTTCCAACTGCACTTTGTCTATGAGAAGGAGTCATGGAGAAGTCAGTTATGCATGGTGGGCAGAGCACTGTTTTGGGAACCAAGAACCTGCTTTTTTTAAGCCTTCCAGCAACCTGCCAGACGACCCAGAAGGCCAAGTCCTTTTTCTTGGGAAAAACATTACTGATCCTGAAAAAGCACTTTAAGGTATGTTTGAAGAGCTGTGACTGGTTATGCTGGTGTAACAATTTGTTTTTGTCACTGAAGGCTCTAGCAACCCAAACGGTTTATCTTCTGTCACCTTGTAAGGCAGTTTGAAATCTGCTGGCAACCAGTGCTAATAATAAGAATTATTAGGGCTCTTTTAAGGTCCCTTTACCCTGCTAAAGCAATGGTTAAGTAACCACAAATCACTAGCTGTGCATTTTTCTTACAAAGACACAGCCTCGCCTAAAAAGTTTTGGGCCCTTTCTTTTATTCATAACTCTGCCTTTATCTGATAGTTAGGCTTGGGGAAATCACTGTGGAGATTTCCACAATTTACCTGGGCATCCCTTTAGGGGTTCCAAATCTCCTTCTGGATGTGCTAATTGATCTTCATCTACTAATGGCTCTAGTTGGAGTGTGGGAATGGATTGGCCTGGGACAGAGGAGTAGGTCTGCTCTGGCTGCCGTGACAGCTGAGCTCCCCACTAGGCAATGAAGGGCTGCTGTAGTGCATTGCCTAACACGCTAAGGAACCACCCCCCATTCTAGTTCTCCCCTCCCAGACCCTTACTGACAGGAACAATTCAGCAGAAGCAGAGAGGAGGCATTACAGTGATTCCAAAGAAAGCTGTTCCCCCTCCAGGCTACCAACTTTACTCTTTTGAATCACACCTAATTCAGATGTCTAACCTGATCTGAAGTTGATGGCCTGAACAGCCCCTGCAGCAGTAACTTTAGAGGAAGCATGCATGCAGGTTTGTGTGTAGTATTCACACAGGGGCTTTCTGCCCAGCTGCAGGCAGGGCAGTTGGCATATATAGCCAGTCTTATGCAAATGCCTTATGCATAATCAAATTTCTGCCCTTTGCTTGCTTCCCCTGTGAGGTGGAAGTTTATGAAGTGAGCTGGAAAAGCTCAGTGGAAGTCTCAGAGAAAACTGCTTTGAGACAATGGACTCTGACTCATGTGAAGAGAGAGCCCCTGCAATAATTCATGAAAGGTTTGTGCCTTCCTTAGTATTAACAGCTCTCAGGGGTGTTCTCACACCAAGAAGAGCAACTGAATTCAGATTTCAGGTGTACAGATTGCTTTTATGCAAACATGAAGGTAGAAGGAATTACTTTGAAAACAACACAAAGTACTTGCTTAGGATCTCAGCCCAGAGGCTGGCTTACTGCTGCAGAGAATATATTTTAAAATTAATTGGAAAGTTTTTTCACATGAAAAGGTCAAAGCCCTAATTTCAGAGGTGTGTAATGACTCACAGCATATTCACAGCTGAAGCAAGACAGAGCTACCAGCTGAGCAGGCCTTCTGAGAAGGAATTGGCTTCAACCAGGGAAGAATTCCTACTGCAGTGCCCATTAGATGACTTTTTTGTTCAAAATGTATAATTTTAAAAGATGTCTTTTATTCTTATAGAGTTTCAAATGCTATTGTGTTTATTTTCATATGACAGTCTCTTCTTTATGCGGACTGGTAATGTGATCTGTTGTGTAAGTCTTTACATTGAAATAAGGTTTTCATATATGTAAATAAGAACAAAAGGACCACAAGTTTCATACACAGGTAGTTCATGCAAAGCCATCCATGTCACCCAGATCTAGAAATTCCTGTTGAAAAAGAGGCAAAACAGACACCATCACAAGATTCCAGTACTAACAGGTAGTATGTTTCTTTCCTTATAAACTAAATATAAGTCAGTTCTGAGCAATACCATCTTCTGATGGGTCTTATGTCCTCGAAGTGTGAGAGACATATTTAAATTTTGGTTTTAAGGGAATCCAGGACACCTTGTGTATTTTCAGTCAGTGAAATGACGATTTCCAAGCTCTTCATTGAAACACAACCATCTTGGGACTAAGGAGCTCTGTGAATCACTCACATCAATGCAAAGCGCAGTATTTTGGGAGAGGATTTGAAAACTAAATTATCCGAAGGGGGTTCAGCCAGACATAAAGGAAAATTTTCACACTGTAATATGGTCAAGTCACTAGAAATGGGAAAGTGAATACTTAGTGGTACTAAAGGTGCTGGAACTGAGTTATGCTGCTCATCAGGGCCTTTGGGTCATCAGCTGCCACAGCTAAGGCAATGCTTAGCCATCACATCTGCAGCTGCTGCTTTTCCTTGCAGGATCCCATTTAATTGCATTCCCTGCCCGGCACTGATGCTGTGAAGTCTGTTTAAACACATGGAAAAGGAAAAAAAAAAATCCAGCCTTCTTAAAGGCAGAAAATAATGCTCCTGAAAAGAGATGCTACTTACTGCTGTTACATCTCTGAAGAACTGGGTGGGGTCTCCAAGCCCAGCCACAGACAACAGAGGAGCACTGGCAGCTAATGCTCCGGCCACAAGGTTTGGGTATTTCATCCTCATGTAAGCGCTTAGCATTCCTCCATAGCTGCCACAGAAGAGACAAAAGAGTTATTTCCTTTAATGGAAATATATAGTGGAGGCTTAACATAGTAACTCAAAAGTTCAGGCCAGCAGTCACAGGCTTGCCTAACACAAGGCAACAAGAAGCTTATGGATATTTAGTAATGGATGTAAAAAGATCCAGTTATGGTCAATAAGCAGCACACAACATGTTCTTACTGGCATTTCCCAAATGCTCACACCAACTCCAGTGGGAACATAGCAGCCCAGTTTGCTTCTGCAGCCAAATGTAAATCCTGCCTCAGTATTTAACTCTGCATCATCCTGAGTGTGTCCTGACAGCTTCAGTGCTGAACTAAGTGGGGCTCAAGTGAAGCTGTCACTGTTCAATGGGGGAAGGAGACACATTTTGCATGCATGATTATAAAGACTAGCTAGGCTCTTAGCAAAGGGTGTCCCTGAACACCACAGAATATGTGGTTCTGGCTGACCTGTACATTGAAGATGCCTACAAACATTCAGTCAGTGGTGCTCCTCCAAAGCAATCACAAATCGAGACTAATTCTTGATGGGAGAGCTGATTGAGACCTGGTGATGAGCTCTTGGGAACTCAGGCACAGGCACATTTGCTCTCTATCAGGTTACATAGGTTAAAGCTCTGCCTTTAGAACTTGCTTAAGGTAAATGAGAACACCACGACTGTGGCTGGGAAAGGATGCAGAGAAGGGAAGGAGCACATAAAACATTTACCTTCCTCCAAAAGCAATGACAGGGCAGTCTGCAGCACCGTACTGCTGCTTAAGCTCAGTAATTAGCACTGCATAGTCAGCGAGAGCTTGTTCCACAGTAAGCAGGCCAGTCTTCCTCAGATGTGTTGACTCAAGTCCAAACGGAAGAGACTTCCCATAGTACCTCTGCAAGGAGAAAGATATGCGGAGGAAACGCTGGTGTCATGGTCTGGGTCTTCTCTGTTCTCACTACTGGGATAAGTGTGCACAAACAGGAAATGATAACAGAGGAAGAGGTGTCCTCTAACTTGTTTGTAACTGAGGAAGTGCCTTTTCACCTGCATCTGATAAACAGAGACCTTCAGGACATATCCTGTAAAGGATGGACAGTCCACAACAAGCTACTTCAGCAGGTGCCAAGTGGGCCCTTAGCATGTGTCTCTCCTGAAATCCCCAACTAGAGAAGGGAACAGGGTAATCTCTTAATGCACAAGTTGTAGAACAGTAGATTTAATAGAGTGGTGTGGGAAAGGTTGGCTTGGGACTTTGTAGGCTAGAGAGATTAAATATTATCCAAGTAAAATAACTCTCTAGTCCAATGTGGGGTTCAAGGCCTGTGGAAACTACTTAAAAAAAGCACTGGCCTAAAGCAAATACACCATGGCATAGGTTTTACTGAAACAGTAGCTGTATCCTGGATTGCTGGTAGGCATAGTAAAAAAAAAAATAAAGTCCAGAAGCCATGGTTAAGTAAACAAGAGCTGTTACCATGAACAGAAAGCTTACAGCAGGTATACCTCAGCTTTGCGGCAAGAGATCTTACTATTTTTCTTGTCCTGCAGAAAGCTGAATTCAGTAATATTGAATGGAACAAGACTCTATAGTATGCATAATGACTAAAATACTCACATGCTCAGCAAAAATCACAAGTGCTTGCTGTTCCTCTGCTAACTCAAATATAAAGCCAGAGTTCTGAGCAAAAGTCCAGATGTCACCTTCATTGCCAGTATAGAAAAATATAGGTCCAGATCCTTTCTTCCAGAACTTTTCTGAATGAGACAATTGACAGAAGCAAAACAAAAAAACACACCAACAAAAACAACGAGCATGAAATGACTCTACTTTTGGTGAGTTTGGGCAGGAGCTTAACAAGGAACAACTCTGTGAACAGGCTGATCCCTGAGACCCCAGCTGGGGAATAAAGGTGTTAGAAAGGCCAGGCTACAGAAATCTCTCATTTGAGTGGGAGTAAATAAGAACTTACACGAGATCAGCACATGGCCTGGAACTTCTACTTCTGCCTGAAAATCCCTAAAATCTCACTTCTGCAAGGCATTTGGAAACAGCTGCCCCCCAAAAGAGCAATTTCCCATTTCTTTACCCTTTTCAGCCCAACTCATCCCCAAACACATGCACAGATCACTTTTCCAACAAAATGGACGTTAGACAATCGCCTGCATCTTTCTGCTGCTCCTGCTGTGATGTATAATGTAGAGCCATGCTGTAAATCACATACCATAGAATGGTTTGGGTTGGAAGGGACCTTCAAAGATCATCGAGTTTAACCTCCCTTCTGTAGGCAGGGACATACTCGACTAGATAAGGCTGCTCAAAGCCCCGTCCAACCTGACTTTGAACACTTCCAGGATGGGGCATCCACAACCTCTCTGGGCAACCTGGTCCAGTATCCCACCATCCTCATAGTAAAAAGTTTATTCCTTATGTCCAATCCAAATCCACCCTCTTTCAGTTTAAAGCCCTTGCCCCTTGTCCTGTCACTACAAGCCACGGTAAAAATTCTCTGTCCATCTTTCTTATAAACTTCTTTTATATATTGAAAGGCTGCAATACGGCCTCCCCCAAGCCTTCTCTTCTCCAGGCTGAGCAACTCCAACTCTTGCAGCCTTTCCTTACAGCAGAGGTGTTCCATCCCTCTGATCATTTTTGTGGCCTCCTCTGGACCTGCTCCAATAGGTTCATGTCTCACCAGTGCTGAGGATCCTGGAGCTGGACGCAGCGCTGCAGGGGGTTCTCATCAGAGTGGAGTAGAGGGGAAGAATTACCTTCCTGCACCTGCTGGCCATGCTGCTGGTGATGCAGCCAGGAGATGCTGCTGATGATATGCTGACATATGGTTATATACGTAACACACACATACATAGCTCTCATATGATATATCATATATATAAAATATATGAAGATGGGGGCTTCATCCTCTGATCTGTTTATACCTGAAGGCAAATTGAGACTGGCAGGACAAGCTGACTCACAATGTCAATAATTGCTTATCTAGCAAACAGTTGCTTTAATGCTTGCTGACTTTAACAAACGTGATTTTAGCTTAGTCTTAAATTGCACAGGAATTAAGAGGAATAATAAGTAGCTTTCTTCAACAACAGACCTCAGACCGTCAGTTAAGCATTGATCTCAACACATTGCTATATCACCCGAAAGGGACCCCCCAACAGTGGTTGTCCTACGGACACCACTGCAGCATGTCACACGAGGCTATTTCCATTAACAGGAAGGCCTGAATTTAATTCTTGGCATTCTCAACACAGACTTGCTAAAGCACGATTTGGCTTGGAAATAGGTTTGAAACCTTCCATTAGCCAACCTGCTGCTCTTTGTTAACAAAGAGGCTGATTCTCTCTGTGTTTCAGTTACTTTCGGTATCAGATAGGAAACTGAAGTGCTATCTCTACTCTGGCCCTTTTTCTGATACGCTTCATGGCTGCTGAAGTAAACAAACATTCACAGGAGCCAAAACCAAACCATACACGGTGCTTAAGAAAGGTATCGATTTTAAAACTGAAATCCTGGGGAAGTGCCAGTTAGCCTCAAGACAGTCAGATGTCTGGTTGTGAAATAATAGTCTCCTTCAAGTTCTCACTGATAATCTGAAAAGTCTCATATTGCAAAAGAAACAGTAAAGGGGAAAAGGAACTACTTACAGCAATTTTGAGTAAGAAACTATTTGTAAACCAGCAGAACTGCAATGTTAATGTTTTGTTTCTCACAAATATTATTCAGCTCTGCCCAGGACACACAGACAAAACAGAACCCTTCAAAAGGAAAACAAATAAGAGTTATGCAATGCTTTAAACCAGGTCACCCCAAAGTTCTGTTCAAAAAGGGCTGCTTAATTAGTGAAATTTCAGCCTTGGGTGTGCTATCAAAACTCACTAGTGTCCCCATATCTTTGGGCTGAACTGATCCATGAATTCACGCTTGGTGAAATATATATGACTGGGTGCAGGTGCTGAACAAGTTGCAGAGTAACAGGCAATGTGAGGAAGGCAAGATGCTGCATATGCAGCTGCAGATGCGGGCAGTCTGCAAGGCAGCAGCAAGCAGGCACCAGGCTGGGCAGCACTCTGGGCTGGTGCTAGTCACAGCTCCACCTTTGTTCTCTCCCTGCAAATCTCTCCCCAGTTCCTCCAAGCACACAGGACTGAAAAACAAGTGATGCTGGTTACTGGAATTGCTGTCTTTTTAGTCACACACTGTTTAGAAAAGCCTCCTCTCTCTTCCTGTCTGTTGCACAGACGATAGCTCATTATTTGGCTAGAAGGGAAAACAATGCCAGCTCCTTGTTGGAAACCCTCATTGTTCAGCATGGCTTAAGCTATCTGAAGTTGCAGGACTTTAACAAATGGATTTGCACACAAAACACTGACCCAAAAGGAGGTTTTTTTCATTCCTAATAAAAATGGTTACAGAGTGCAAAGTTAGGGTCACTATTTGCTTTTCCTGCTGTGTTCAGAGCACCAAGTTGCACTTGTAAGAGATGCTGCGTACAAGTATAAATTGGGAGAGGAGTGGCTGGAGAGCAACCCTGCAGAATGGGATCTGGGGGTGCTGGTCAACAGAAAGCTCTATAGGAACCAGCAGAGTGCCCTGGCAGCTAAGAGGGCAAACCGCATCCTGGGGTTGCCCAAATACAGTATAACCAGCCAGTCAAGAGAGGGGTTTGTCCCGCTTTATTCAGCACTGGTGCAGCCTCACCTCAAATTCTGTGTACAGTTCTGGGCCCCACCATTTGAGAATAATGTGAACGTCCTCGAATGTGTCCCAAAGAGGGCAACAGAGCTGGTGACAGGGCTGGAAAGCATGTCCTCTGAGGAGTGGCTGAGGACTTTGGGCTTGTCTAGTTTGGAGGAAAGCTGGCTAAAGGGCAACCTCATCGCTCTCTGCAGCTTCCTGAGGAAGGGAAGTGGAGAGGGAGGTGCTGATCTCTTCTCCCTGGGATCTGGTGATAGGACGCATGGGAATGGTTCAAAGCTGCATTAGGGAAGGTTTAGACTGGACATTAAAAAGTATTTCTTTACCAAGAGGGTGTTGAAACACTGGAATGGGTTGCCTGGAGAGGCAGTCAATGCCCCAAGCCTGAGGGTATTTAAGAGGTATTTGGACAATGCCCTTAATAACATGCTTTAACTTTCGGTCAGCCCTGAAGTCATCAGGCAGTTGGACCTGGTGATCATTGTAGGTCCCTTCCAACTGTAATAGCCTATTCTGTTCTATTCTATGGCCCACTGAAGACACATATGCACAGAGCCAGCCCTGGTAAAGCTTAATGCAGCTACTGGTCTTACTCTGCAGAGGCCAATCCCACATCTGCATCCTACACCTCATGGTGAGAATGACAAATTGAAGGGAAGGAGAGGAGGATATGGACAATGCCAGAGGAACTGGCTAGCTCACAAAGGGCAGGCACTCAGCTCAAACTGACTCCTGGCTGCTCAGCACAGCTCTCTGCCTCAGAACAGAAGCAGTTAAAGGTTAAGCAGACAGAAATTCTGCCCCAAGTCATTGCAAGGCCCTGCCACAGCCATGTCAGGGCTGGGAGCAGCCTGGCTGCTGCACACCCCCCAGACCTACCTGAGACCAGGTACCGCTGTGGGAAGGTGTCATTGCCACACGTCTCAAAGCTGAAGTGGTCCCGCACCTGCTGGAAGAACCGCTCCTCCAGGCTGGGCCCTGCTGCCTGGGCAGCTGGAGGGGGGACAGTCAGCACAGGGGAAACTGGCAACCGGCGCCAACATGCAGCTCGGCCCAGCGCAGCCCAGCCCCGACGACTGGGGCCCAGGGGATCCCGGGGAGCCCAGTGCTCCCCAGGCTGGCTAGGAGCTCCCGCCCAGGGAGGCTGGGTCGAGATCCCGGCCGGGGCTCAGGGAAGCCGGCTGGGGGGCCCCACCCGCGGCAAGGCCGGCGCGGTTCGGGGCTCCGGCCCGGAACACCCACCGGGAGCGGCGCCGGCCGGCGGCAGCAACAGCGGCGCCAGGAAAAGGAGCAGGAACGACAGCAGCGTTTCCATGGAAACCACCCAGCTCGCGCCTCCGCTCCGCGCTCACCGGAAAGCCCTCCCGCGCGGGAACCCCAGGCCGCCGGTCACATGATTCCAGCGCGTTCGGTATCACGTGGCGACCTCCCTCACGTGACCCCGAGAAGGCCGTGCGTACCGAAGCAGTACCATGATGCCTAAGGGGACATTCCCTTGCGGCTATGCGCCGCGCACAGCCTGAGGGTGCTTTTGGGGGTGCCGGGGCGGGCCGGGCCCCGCGGGGGCTCGGGACTGGAGAGTCGGGGCAGGTCTAGGGATGCTGAGGCAGGGTAGGGGCCTGTGGTGCCTTGCAGCTCCCTGTCGTGCTGCCCGTGCTCTGATCTTGGTGCTGGGAACCCAGCTTATGGCACAGGGATGAGGAGAGTTGAGGCCAGCATTGCTCGGTGCTGGTGCTAGGCTGTCACCCTGTCCTCACAGGTTTGGGGGAGCTCCTGGGCAGGGCATGCGGTGTCTCCACCCTGGCCTCGTTGCTGGCTTCTGCTCTTTGAAACTCCACAGCATTTGCCTCCAGGTGCTGTCCTTTGCAAGGACAAGTGGTGGCACCTCAGGTCCCCCCTGTGATGTGTTTGCCTGAGAAGGAGGAGCTGGGGAGGAGTGAAAGCCCGGCCCAGCCAGCGCACAGGGGCCATGGCAGCTTGGCTCAGCACCCAGTGGAGGTGGGGGAAGTGGGAATGTAGCACAGGAGGAAATCAGGGTGAGGATCCACAGCAGGGTTTGTTGGCTCCTGTTCACGTCTCCAGTTAGGAGTGATGGGTGAAGGAGCAGCAGAAGAGAGGAGGCCTGGAGGATGCTTCTCACTCTCAGCAGGAGGATGTGTGTGACAAGAGTGGAGTGTGTCCCTGTGGTGGTGATACACTGTAGCCTTGTGGTTGGGCATACTGGGGAGAGAGGGAGATTATGCTGCTCTGAGAGCAAGTCAGCAGCAGCATGAAATAATTTAGTGGGTGATTTCTCTAGGTTTTTGGCTCCAGAGGGAGGCCCTAGCAGATGCCCCAAAGGGCATGCAGCTCTGAAGGAAAAGGGGAATGGAGAAAGTTACATTGCAAAGTGGGCAGGGCTGGACCTACTAGTATGACTGTAAGTAAAGTCAGCAGTATCTATGATCTAGCTTGATCTTGTTATGCCAAGTGCAGTATAAACATGCAAAAATGGCCTGGTTTTACCCAAAGGGTCAGTATATTGTAAGCTTATTCAAAATGTTACAGACACTTTGCAAGATGTCTGTGTCATAGAAGGTTGCATTTTGTAAAGTAAAGGGTTTAGCTACTAAAGACCAAAGGAGCTGTTACAGGAATCATAGAATCATAGAATGGTTTAGGTTGGAAGGGACCTTTAGAGGCCGTCTAGTCCAACCCCCTGCAGTGAGCAGGGACATCTTCAACTAGCTCAGGTTGCTCAGAGCCCCGTCCAACCTGGCCTGGGATGTTTCCAGGGACGGGGCCTCCACAGCCTCCCTGGGCAACCTGTGCCAGTGTTTCACCACCCTCGTAGCAAAAATTTTTTTCCTTATATCCAGTCTAAATCTACCTTCTTTTAGCTTAAATCCATTACCCCTTGTCCTGTCACAACAGGCCTTGCTTATGAGGTTGCCCCCATCTTTCCTATAGTCCCCCTTTAAGTACTGAAAGGCCGCAATAAGGTCTCCCCGCAGCCTTCTCTTCTCCCTGCTGAACAACCCCAACTCTCCCAGCCCGGCCTCGTAGCAGAGGGGCTCCGGCCCTCAGGTCATTTTTGTGGCCTCCTCTGGACCCGCTCCAACAGCTCCATGTCCTTCTTGCACTGAGGAGCCCAGAGCTGGACGTGGCGCTGCAGGGGGGTCTCACCAGAGCGGAGCAGAGGGGCAGGATTGCCTCCCTCTACCCGCTGGCCATGCTGCCGGGGATGCAGCCCAGGCGACGGTTGGCTTTCTGGGCTGCGAGCGCACATTGTTGGCTCATGTCCAGCTTTTCATCCACCAGCACCCCCAAGTCCTTCTCTGCAGGGCTGCTCTCAATCTCTTCAGAAGAAGATTTAAAGGATATGGTCATGGGTGGGAAGCTGCAGAAGCAGTATTTTCACATCTGCTAATACCACCTGCAGCCACATAATGGCAACCACAGCATGCAAGATCGGTCTGGTTCTGGCAGTTACAAGATAACAAAACCAGGAGGAAGTCAGATCTAGCCTGTCTTGGCGTGATGAAATAGCAGCACCAGGCCACAATGATGAGTGAGTGGCTCTGGCCAGGGCTTCTCTAGGGCTGACTTTGTACTCAGGTTCCTACCTGAGGAGGTACAGAGATCCTGCTTAATTCTTGTCTGAAACTTGCATAAGATTTATCCCTGATAGACTGGTCACTTGATCGAAAAAATATTTTTTAGTGTATTAGGATTTAAACAGTATTATGCTTTCTTTATTAATTTAATAGAATGAAAACATTATACTCAGAGGAGTTCTGAGCAGTATTTTAATTACAGTATTTTAAAAATTAATTTCCTGCACTCCCAAGTTTCTGCTTTCAGTAAAGTTGGAATTCTTGATTTTTGGGGGGCTGTTGTTTTTAAAAGTCTTTCAGCTTGATCCTTCTCAGCAGGTTTATTTCTGCAAAGGATGAAGCACAAGCAACTCTCTTCCCACCTCCATAGAGAGGAGGAGACTGTAACATAGGAGGCTCTTCTACTTCAGAAACCACTGGATAGTCTTCAGACATGTTAGTTTAAAAACTAAACACATTTGCAGGAAATTGTTTGCTTTTGCAGTGGAGAGGAAAAGCTGGAACTGGTCCTTGGAGTGGGTCCTATGTGGGCTCAGGGTGAAGGCTGTGCTGCACATAGCAGGATTAAGACTCTATTTTTAGGCTACAGCTTATCTAAATTCTGTCCCAAAGAGCTTTACAGAGTTAGGCTACAAGTAATGGCTGAGGTGCATAATCCAGGGATTTAGGGGAGGAAGAAAGGATTTGTACTCATTGCCAAGCTTTATGAAGAGGTTAAGGAAATCCGTGAGGTGACATGGGGAAAGACATTTGTTCTGGGGTGAGGAAAAGGTTTTTCACCAAAGCCTTTTGTGTAAACCAATCCTAATAAAATAATGCCTTTAAAAAGGCTCTTAGTATCTTTGGAAATGAAAATACTTGCTGGTGGATGGGACAAAATGCCAAAGGTTTACCAAGACCTGAAAAAAGAAAGAAACAGTCTGTTTTTGTCCTTCCCCTGTCAATAATATTAAACTCATCCAAAGATACTAACTGAGAAGGCAAGTCCTTCTCTGGTGGTACTTTGAGGCTGTCAACCCTGGGTAGCTCTAGCTTCCCAAGCTCCTTCCAATCTCCCTTGGTCTGATCCTTGGCCTTGGTGGGCTAAAAGAGCAGGGGCTGCTTGGAGTGACACCTGGACCCAAACAGTTCAGTCCTGTATTTCTGGATGGCTGCATTTGTATTTTGTCTATTCATTTAAAATTATGTAAATCCTTCTTCTGTCTGCCCCAGGTTAACTGTTTCTAAGTTCCTGTTCTGTGAAAGTGGAGAGATCGGGCATTTGTCCTGTCTGAATTGAGCATCGTGTCTTGCTCTAATAACCTGTTGGACTGTGCTGCCTTTCTGTGGATTGGTTTCTGTTGCGTGTGTCAGCTGAAGAACAGCTGGTGTCAAGGTCCCTTGGTTGTAGCTGGCAGGATGGAAATGGGATGTTCAAACATATTGAAAATAGGAAGAGGGGTTAAGCATATAATCAATTATAAACAGCCTTGCACATAGTAATTGTGTAACTTTGGTTTCCCTCTCTGGAAGAAGTAGGATCTATGTATCTTTGTTTACAAAAATTCCCAGAGCACCTTTGAGATCAAGCAATACCTGTTACATGCTCAAAGGCATCCCCAGCAGGTCTGTATCACTGCTTATCTCGGGGACTCTGTGGAGCAGCAATGGAGATGTTGGGGCAGCAGTGGTGTTTGGCTCCGTGGGTGGAAACTCAGCTCCGTGGTGAGCCTCGGCTGAGACTGAGGGCTGTCAGTGTTCACCTGTGTAACTCCTGAGCAGTGGCCAAATGAGAGTACAGCCTCACTGACTCCTCTGCCTGCTGTGGTTGTTCCTGGCAGACCTGTCTGCCTCCCCTTCCCTGTGCTCCTCTGTCTGCTTCCTGTGGCAGTATGGAACAGCAACAAGACTTGGAGCAACCTTGCTGCAAATGAGGATATAGTGTATTTGGACACTGCATCCTCTCCCTTGCTTTCAACTGACAGCCTGGGACCATCCCCAGAGGCAAAAAAATGCATCTTTATTTTGGAAGAGATCCCTATGCTTTAGCATGTGGAGCAAGTGGATTAAAATACAGGAGGTGGTGGTCAAGAATGCAAAAAGGGGAGCACTGGATGTTGGCCTGTGTACTGCTGAGGCCAAAATGGCACCAGAGGTGGGAAGCTGGCCCTGTAACTTCAGCGAGGCCAAGCTTACCTGGCCACTTGGAATTGTGTATGCCAGGTTGGAGCTAGGAGAAGGGGGCACCCGTTCACTGATCAGGTGCTCGTCATGGTCCCTCCCAGACACAGGTTTGTGCTGTTGGATAAAGAGCAGGACTGGAGAGCTGAGCCACATTAAAAATAGTTTCCCGTTCCTCCTGTTGAATTAATTTTCTGAGGGATTGGTCGCCGGGCCTGACTCACGAGGCAGTTGGTGCAGAGGCTGGCACCAGCATCGGGTGGAGGGCAGGGACAGCTGAAGCAGGGGAAAGGTGCAGGCATGCCTTCGAGCAGCACCTGGGTTTCTTCTGGATTGCAGAAATGGAATAGCCTGGGAAAACACTGTGGGTCAGGTCTCTTAGCTCACAGAGGATGTGATGTGGAAGGCTGGTGTCTGGCTGGGAGAAAGCCTCCCTGCAGAGGCTGTGCTTACCCTAACCTTTATTTGGCCTGGCGGTCATCAGAGGAAAGGTTTGACCTTGTCTTTAGCTGCTCCTATCTCTGTAAAACACTGGGTGGATGTTCCTGGGGCCATGCTAGCTGGTGCTTTGAGCCACAGGTCAGCATGGTGGCACTGGAGATACAAAGAAACCATGTCCCTGAGGAGTGCAGCGAGCTGGCAGCAGCGCGGTGCAGCGCTGAGCCTCAGGTGCAGCGAGGTGACCAAGTACTAATGTCAATCCATGTTCAGACTTGCCAACAGTCCAGGACAATCCCATTTCTGCACAAGGTGTGGCAGATCCCGCAGCTTGGGAGCATGCCAAGGCACAATACGTCTGCCCCTGCTCAGGCCAGCAGGCAGGGATGTTATCGTTCCTCAAGGATGTTCAAGGACAAGTTCCGGGAGGCAGCTGGTGATGGGTGTACATGGCCAGTGCAGCTGTGCAGCAAGCTGGTGGGAGGGGTAAGTGTCAGTGTGAGACAGGCCTCAGCAGCAACCTCAGACTTGTTTGAAGGACCAAAGTAAGCCACCGTGCCAGTGGGGTGACAGATCAACCAGATTTTTCCTACTCTGGGGTATGAGAAGGTTTTGTGCACACAATTTCTCAAGCTATAAACTTCCTCCTTCTGGCAGGACCCAGTTCTGTGGTGTTCTAGCCAGTGTCAACAATCTCCTGGTTGTCCCATGTTGTCCCATGTTGGCAAGAGTACTTTGGAGGACATGGCTTTTCCATGAGTTTGGGTCTGAAAAAGGCAGGTGCTCAGACCCATCTCAAGTCTCTCTCTGTTCCTCTTTGTTACCCTGGTCTGCAGGCCCAGGTGGGAGTCCGGGGGGTCCCAGGGGTCCCTTGCCCAGGGACAGAGTGGCTCTCCCAAGACCACGACATTCACTGAAATGTACCTGGGCCTCCATCCGTACTCAGCGGATGGACTTCCCATATGCTGGGCCTTTTCTGCAAGGCTCTATTGCATTTGCCAGAGGCTCCTCTTCAGGCTAATGCTTTGTGAGCAAATCCTGGCTGTCGCTGTCACACCTGTGCTTCTGTCAGTAATCTTCCAACATCTACCCACGGAGACCTCCAGTGTTTGGGACAGGCAGCTGTCACCTCACAAGTTCCTGATAGGGTGGTATGGCTGCTGGCTGGCCTGGAAATGCCCAGAACCTCTTGGTGTCCTGCGCTGGGCTTCAGCTGCTCAGTTCCTCCAGGGACACCCTTTGACCTTTGTTTAATTACTTCAGTGACAGCAAACACACAGAAAAGAACATCCTTGACAACCTCCCAGGGTCTTTGATAATCCTAAAGCAATTGAGAGCAGGGGTGGAGGAAGGTGTAGCAAGCTTCCATCAGAGCAGAGCTGCTGCCTGATTGTGCTGCCACAGACATGTGGGAGCCCCTGCTGCTGCCCACTGTGCCTGGGGGCCATGGGCATGCTGGCCTAGGGGAAGCTGGGGCCACCAAGGAGGCTGGGAGAGATGGTGGCATTGTTTAAGGTCTTACCAGAGGTGAAAAGCACCTGGACAAGAGAAGGAAATTCTTGCAAGAGGAAACGTATGTAGCACTTTTACCTGGGTCTTGTGGTTTTCTGCAGAGTAATGCAGGTGCTTCTCAGCCATCAACATTGTGAAGTTTACAGCTGGAACTGTGTCTGCTTGAAAGCGGTGTTCTTGGTGAGTTGCCTTTCTGGTGTTCGTTTGCCTTAATGATGTGGATGCTGGGGCCACTGAGCCATCTGGCTGGTGTTGATGGGGCTGTTTGTGTGTCATTCAGCTGGATTGGACCTGAGCACAGGGACAGCACCTCTCTGCTTTGGCATCTGCTGATGATACTCCGTAGCTAACAGCTTCCCTGGTATCTGTAAGAGCAGACAGCTGCTGCTAGGGCTGCTCTGTATGCTGCTTGTTGCAGGGAAAATGATCCATGCTCACAAGTGAGGTAGGATGACGTAGCAGGGTGCTTTGTGGAGTGTGGCTGGTCATGAGCTTGGCTGGGTGCACCACACGGGTACGCAGCCTGTGAAGGAGTGTCTGTGTGCTGAGAAAAGCGAAAGGGGAGAAAGGAGCTGGGATTCTCCTCTTACCTTAGCACGGAATATGTTGCTCTTGATGGATGTTGTAGAAGGAGCAGACAGGAGGGAGAGCAGGGAAAGCAGGGGAGCTGGCTGGACAGCAAGCTGGGCCAGCCGTACCTGAAGGAGAGACTGCGCTGCAGTGAGGAGTGAAGTGCCTGGGACTGAGCACTGAAGTGAGCTTTTGGTCTTGGGAGCTTCACTCCGCAAATGGACTTGCCTGGCTGACCTGTTGGATTTGCTGAGATCACTGACACCTGAGCCATGTGAATGGAGTGGATTTTAGTCCCTGTTAATCCCTTTCCCAGTTTCCCCTAAAGGAAATGAAGCCACGGAGCTGCGGGTACCCAGAGCACAGCCTGACTGACAGCCCTGAGGTGCCAGTCTGCTGATGAGCTCCTGATGCCGCACACACAAATCTGCTTGTTCCCACTGCATTTGTGTTTTTGGTCATAACAAAAATATGCCTGAAATGTCACCAATTTGAGGGAGGAGTTTGTAGCCCAAAGTTGTAGCCTGGCTTGTGAGTACACCTGGGCTCTGCAGGTCACTGCTGCACTGAATCTCTGCAATAACTGCCCAGCCAGCTGCTCTCAGATCCTGTGCTGCAGTGGAAGGACACTTCTGAGGATGGTTTCTCATTGTACAGCTGCATCTTAGCAACCGTGTTTACAAGATGGCAGTAAATATTCTTAAAGTCAGGTACCTAGAAGCCATTAAGAGCCATAACAGCCAGTTATGCCTAAACGCTGTCTTTCTGTGCTAGAAAACAGTTTGAAACTGCATCTTGTGTTGTGATCTGTGGAACCTACCTTTCACAGGGTCAGCATGACCCCTGGGCATCCCAGAGAGAAGGGATTTCTGTTGCTTCCCTTGTTGGTGGTTGTCATTGTCATGGGTTTAGCTGGGATAGAGTTAATTTTCTTCCCTGCAGCTGGTGCAGTGCTGTGCTTTGGACTTCGTATGAAAACAATGCTGATAACACACTGATGTTTTAGTTGTTGCTGGGTAGTGCTTGTACTAGTCAAGGGCTTTTCCAGCTTCCCATGCTCTGCTGGGTGCACCAGAAGGCGGGAGGGGAGGGGGCACAGCTAAGAGAGCAGATTCAAACTGGCCAAAGGGATCTTCTATATCATGTAATGTCATGCCCAGTATGTTACCTGGGAGGAGCTGGCTGGGAGAGGGAGGCAGTAATCGTGGCTCAGGGACCGGCAGCATCGGTTGGTGAGTGGTGAGTGCTTGTATTGTTTGTGTTTGTTTTTTTTTTTTTTCCCCTTTTCCCTTTTCCTTTTTATTATATTATCATTATTGTTATTACTATCATAATCAATATTATAATAATTATTATTTTATTGTAATTATTAAATTGTGCTTATCTCAACCCACAAGTTTTTTTTTTGCTTTTGCTTTTCCAATTCTCTTCCCCGTCCCACAGGGGTGGGGGGAGTGAGCGAGCGGCTGCGTGGTGTTTAGTTGCCAACTGGGGCTGAACCACGACAGTCATGTAGAAGTACGAGGGGCTTCAAGACATCATGTCTGGGGCCTTGGGGACGTATGGGCAAAACCTGTGATCTGTAGCAACTAGACATTTCTCTGCACACGTCAGTGCCCTGTGCCAGCTCTGATGGAGGGGGTCTGTAGTGCTTGAGGGGAAGAGGATCTGTGACACCCTAAATTGAAGTTTCCTGCAGTATCCAACTGGCCATTTTTGCTCCACCTGATTTCATTGTTATTGAAGGAAACTACCCAGGCTGGTTAATCCCTCTGCAGAGAGGATTTAAGGACCCTCACCCAGGAGAGCCTGTGTGGCTTCTCTGAGCATCTCCCCTGCAGCCTGCCTTGCTGTCTGGGATAAACGCTGGTCCTGGCTCCATGTGCCTCCAGCCGTGGCAGCATGGGGTGTTCCCGGGGTGCCAGCAGGTCCAGAGAGGAGGGCAGGGGGCTAACTGCCCCTTCTTGCCTGTGCCTCTCCCTGGCCCCTGCTGTTTGGTGGGGACAGAGGGCTGAGCCTTGGTCACACGTTGCTGTCCTGAGAGCCCCATCCTGCTCTGGAGCACACCAGAGTCACCAGTGCAGCACAGGTGTTTCTGACTGTGGCTGCCTGGCCTCCCTTGTCACCAGCTGCCTGCTGTTCCTGCATGACCCAGATTTTTGTTTGTCTTGTCCTCATCAAATAACCAAAATGAGTCCTGGGTGCTCTCGTAGTGGGGTTGCTGTAACCCACAGGGTCCCCTCACCCCATGTCACAGCAGCATTTCTATCAACGGAGAAATGTTGTGGTGCCTGTCCCACAAGGGAGAGGGGGTCGCCCTGCTCCTGCCCTGTGGGTCCATGGAGAGCTGTAGTGCATGGTCGTGGGTGCTGTGTGGCTGCCATCTACGAGCACCCTTATCCTCGGTGTGAAGGGATGGGGTGGCAGCCGGGAGAGGAGGCAGAGCTGGAGGAGAAGTGAGAAGACATGGCTCACTGTCAGAGACAGGAATAGAAAGTGTTTCTTTCCTCAGGATGGGGTTGCATGAGCTCTTCTGTCTTCATGCAAGTACTGGGAAGTCCCAGTGCCTGTCACCATTTCATAGCCTGGGGTCTAGTGGTGGTGTCCTTGCCTGGATGCCCTTGTGAGACAGGCACGTTCACGTGTGGCATGTCTGGCATTTGAACTGCCTTTGCTCTGAGCAGCCCTCATCCATCCTCCAGGAGCCAGCAGGCTCTGGGGAGCTGCCAGGGGCAGGGTGGGGGGATCTGACCGGGCCAACCGAGGTCCCACTGTGCGGCGGAGTAAGTTCTTGACCTAGAGGTAAGTTCCTGACCTAGAGGTAAGTTTCTGACGGGAGGGCCGATGGTTGGGGTTGCCTTTGCTGTGCTTCACGGAGGAGGCTGGGCGTGGGGAGCGCCGTGGGGCAGCCGATGCAGAGCTGCCCGCTGGACACAGCGATGCAGATGCCGTGTGCTGGGCGGGGACAGACGGGGCGGGCCGCTGCCCCGGGAGCCGCAGCCCTTTGTCCCGGGAGGGGCTGCGGCGCCGGGGGCGGGGGGCGCTGCGGAGGGTGGTGGGGGGGGTGTTCTGAGGAGGCGATGCCTCCTTGTGGAGGGGGGCCGGTGCACGCGCGGGTGGTGGCGCGTCGCCGGCGAGCCGAGCCGAGCCGAGCCGAGCCGAGGGAAGCGCGCCCTGCAGGACCCGGACCCATTGCGGCCGAGCCGGAGCAGGTGGGTCGGCGCTCGGGCCGGGCGGGGGTCGCCGAGCCGAGGCCCGGGCGGCCCCGCGCCGTGTCAAGCCGTGTCGCCGCCGGGAAGCTCCGGAGAGGGCGGGCCGCACCCCGCGGGAAAAGGGGCATCCCCGCCGCGATCCCCGAGCGCCCTCGGACCCTTCTCCTTCTCTTCCGCGGGAGCGGAGCCCCGGGCGTGGGGAGCCGGCACCGCCCGCAGCCGCCGTACCGGGCCCGGACTGGCGGCGGCGGAGCTCTGGCGTGCCGGGTACCTGCGGCGCTGAGACCCTGCCGCTCGCAGAGCACTTGAGCGATCTGTAAGGGGACACCGTTGTATTAATTAAGCCCTGCTGGCTGCCCTGCTCCTCCTTGAAGGGATGGGGCCGAGCTGATTCTAGCCCCGAGAGCCTCCTTTGCTCTTTGTGCCTCCTGACGGGAGCGGCTGAGCAGGCAGGGGATGGGGGAGAGCTGTTCTTGAGAGCGATGGCGAGGAGGAGCAGCTTCCGGACGGAGCGGTTCTCCTAGCCTGGGCTGGTCCTGAGCGGGGCCAGAGGTGGTTTCCCAGCTGCTGCACCCAGGACCTGCTTGGTGGTCCACAGAGAGCAATGTCTCCAGCACTGTCCCTAGTCTTAATTCAGAGAAGGGCCCTGGGCTTTTTGGAAGACTGCAAGAAAAAGGTAGATCCCACGGGGGAGAAAAAATAGTTTGTGCTTGGTGTGGAGTTCTCAGGCAGTTGCTCTGTGTCACCCTTCCCTATGTCCAAGCAAGTAGTTTGCCTTTGATGCAGCTCTGGATGCTGCTTGCGCATACTGTGCACACACTGTGCACGCGCTGTGCACATGCTGGCTCAGACTGGCTTGCTGAAGGAGAGGTGTGTTTTCAGCCCAGTCTCTGCTTTGCAGAAAAGTCCCTCTTCCCCTGCCCTTTCATGGTGTTCCTGGCTTGGAGACATGGATCTACCCCTTAGCAGCCCCATGAACAAGGGCCCTGCAGCAGCAATGAATAGCTCAGGGCAGCTCAGGCAGGACTCTCCCACATCTGTAGCGCAGCAGCTCCAGCAGCTCCTTCTTCCATTTCCCTGCCAAGTTCAGTGATTCCAGTGCAGAAACAGTACCCAGGAGAGAGCATGCTCAAGCTGCAGGATCCTGCCTTCAGCTTCAATCCCAAATGTATCTTGTTTTTCTTTAAAAAAAAAACCCCAAACCAAACAACACTCAGACAACAGGGAAAACTGAGTTGGAGGCTATGTAAAACCCGCATGTAAAGTGTATGTAAAGCTGTGAGGTAAACAAATGGTAAAAAGCCAGTGCTGAGTAGTGAAAGGATTACTGTTATCATGCAAGGTCAGTCACAGCATGGCACAAACCTTCCAGGGGTCAAACAGACGCCAACTGGAGCGGAAGTGTTCAAAGCAGAGCTACCTGCATGTGGATGGTTATAAATCACAAGGAAAGAGTTACAGTGCTCCTGTCCCTGAACAGGGAAGGAATATAAAACCAAGCTGGACCCAAGCAGTGAGGCTGAGGGATGTACCAGGCTGCGAAGCTGGTATATAAGCTCATCGTGGGATGGGCCCATCAGTGTGGGGAGGACCGGGTAGCACTGAGAGCCCCACAGGGTCCTGCAGGGACCTCGCTGGAGAATCCTTGCCTGGCCCATGGTCCTTCCATGGGCAGGAGTCACCGCTGAGTCACTCAGGGTACCTAGCACGTATTTGTTTGTCCTTTTCCTGTTGAATATTACTCCACCAGGAACGGGCGCTTTTGCAGGAATGTTGCTCCTTGCACCCGGTAGGGAGGCTGTGTGGGGTGAGAGGCAGCTGTGTTTCCGGCATCCCTGTTGTCCTTGTCCACCAGGCAAGGTCCTCCTTGCACAGTAAATTCCTCAGCAGTCCCCACTGCTGATGCTTGCTGTTCATACACTGTTGTTATTTTCTTTTTAAATTATTAGACCTGTGATCGTCAGGTTTGGTGCTTTCTAGTGATGTTTCAGAGGATCTCAAAGCAGTGTGTAAGCTCATGGGCTGAAACTGGAGGTCCTCTTGTAACAAAAGCACCTCTCTACACCAATTGGCAAAGCTTTCAGGAGTATGTTTGATATATTCAGGCTGCAGCCAAATGTACCTGCATGTGGGGAGTGGCACAGGAGTTATCTGGAGAGCATGGGCATGAAGGAGGAAGCCCACTTATGGCAGAAGTTGTGATTTTTCTGCCACATCCACGCTTCTTGCTGTATGGAGAAAGCTGCTGCATGTCTGCCTTGTGCACACAGAAGCTGGTTTTCTTCTGCTGGGTACTGGAAGCCTAGTGGCTTCCTGCAGTCAGAGTTTAAAACATCAGGGCCTTTAAAGAAAACACTTCAGGGTCTTTCTTACTGTTCAAATTAAGTCTTGCATAATCTTCTCCCCTAAGGGCAGATTTTAAAATGAAAACTTTATGTAAAGTAGCAGCCTGGAATTACATAAAGTAAGGCCATGAGGACTTACGTAAGGACTTGGAGCACAGTTTCTGAGGCAACTTTCAACTTTCAGCATTGAAGGCAAATGCTTGGCTCCTGCCCCATCTGATCTTCAACATGAGCGCTTAAGGCTAGAGGTTAAGGCTTTTGCCACTGAACATGAAGTGTGGTGTTGCTGCTATTTAGCAAGTGGTTGGCTGGTGCTGTGCTCCCGTGTCCTCAGTGACAGCTCTAATTAGATAAAGTGTGCATACTGTGGGTCAGCTCTGTACTGCTGCAAGTTTGTTGAAGTCACTGGAGTTACAGTGGGGTGGGAATGGGCCTTGATGTCCTGGGAGAGGTAAGCTGCACGAACTGCATCTTCACCAGTGTCCTACTCCTCAACTGCTTGTTTGCTGCCGGGGGTTCCTCTCCACTGCCCTCCCTCCTTGGTGTGGAAGTGGACAATGAGGAAATTGCAGAGTACAAACCCACTATGGGCATGAGCTCGCCAGCTGGGGAGGCTTGCTTGCCACGCTGCTGCCCTGCCAGAGCCGGGTTAAAGGCTCGGCAGCGATGTTAGGGGATGTGAAGAGCCTGCTGTGGTGGGCAGTGCTGACAGAGGTGCAGCCTGGGCTGGTGTTCAGTCTCAGCAGATCTGATTCTTGCTCCCCATGCAGTGGGTGTGCTACTGAGCTGTGCAACTTCTGGCCAAGGTACTTTCTGGGGCTAAAAATTTATTAGTTTCAAAAGCTTTATTGGGCGGATTAGTAGAAGAAAAACATGCATTGGGAGATATTCAATACAAATCACTGTATACCTTCTGTGCTGAGCTGCAAATGGGAGCCCAGAAGGCAAATGAGCAGAGCTGGGTCTGTGAGCTGAGGGGTAAGGGGGCCCTTCTCACCCCTCACAGCTCAGACTTGACATCTCACCTTGACACTGGCTCATCACATGGCCTTGGGCAAGTCACTTAACTTGCTTTTCTTATGTTTTAGCTTTAGTTTTTCCATCTGTTAGGGATTGCCTTAGGGGCTCAGTCTGCTGTGATATATTGATAAGAAAATGCTCATCTCAGATGCAAATCTATTTCTCTTTCTTTGGCCCTTTGGGAGCTGCTGAGTGATAACTGTTCCCTGGACAGAGACTTTACTGCATTCAGTGTCATTGGCATTAGGTGGCTGTGATGGTGTGCGCAGAGCTCTTGGAAACAGCTTGCTTGCCTTGAGAAGCTTCTTATAACTCGTGTTGTGCAAATACTGCTTGTTTATGTAGCATCACATGGAGAAATTGATTTAATGGGGGGAAAATGCTTGATCGATTTCCCTGGTGGGGGTAACCTGACTTTCTGAGGTGTGCAGGAGAGCTGGGCAGCTTGTCAGCCAGCTGAAGCTCAACTTCACACAATTCATATAGTTTTTAATAAGCCAGTGGTGGATTAGATACAGCAGGTGGTGGTGAGAGGAAGGCTCATAGTGGAGAGGGGGGAGAGCAGGGTGTTATGGGAGAGCAGTCCTGGATGCTTGAGGCAAATGCAGCTTGGGGTACTGTCCCCAAGGCAGACAGACAAATCCTGCCCTGACATGGTGGTATTTGGAGCTTGCCCTCCTTCGCTCCCCTTGGAAGGACTTGTGTCTCACTGGACGTATCCTGGAGGCTGTTGGAGCAGGTACCGTCTCCCCTGCATCCGCACAGCCCTGCTGCGTGGGCTGGGGTGAGGGCCAAGTGCAGGACAGGGACATTGTGCCCAAAAGTGCTGCGGGGATGCTGAACTTCTGAGAAAGCACTTGGCTGCCCTGCTGAGATGGATCTGGTTACCTCCATCTCAAAGCATGGGCTTTTAAATTATTTCTTGCCTACTTATCTCCTGCAGCCTCTGGCCAGTAGATTACAGTGGTTTTAGTCCCTGTGTACACATGGGATAGAAAGGCCCAGTGCCCATGAGGTCCTTGCTGGCCTCCCACTGTCAGCAGCTGTTTCTTGAAGTAGCTTTTTTTCTAAGCATGAATTAATCTGTTGAAGGGGGGAAAATTGTGAAGTAACGTGTCTGTATTTGCAACTCAAAAACCTCTGTCATAGCTGAGACCTGGAGCCTTAGTCACATTTCATATAACACAGAGTCTTGAAGCCAGTGTGTTTTCCTTGCATGCCTGTTGGTGCAGCCAGGGTAGCTGAGGTGTGCAGCTGGCCATCATGCCAGCATTGGCCGTCATACCAGCTCCTGGAAAGATTTGGGTGGCAGAGACTGAGAAATGGGCTGGCTGAAATGAGCCCTCTTCAGTACTGGTGAATCTAAGAGGATTTGTCACCTCCTGACTTTGTCTGTATAGTGTGAGAGGGGGTGGTTGTTTCTGTGCACAAGCTGCATAATGCAGTGAAAGCATGCCTGAAAATGTGTTTTTCCAATGTTGAGAAAGCTTTAAAGCACAGCAGTCTATGCCAAATGCCTTGAAATAATTTTGCTCTAGCTTTTTGTAGGAAGAAGACTAACAAGCAGAAAATAAGGGGTTTCTGCCCCATATCTATAAAAGGTTGAGAACATTTGCTCCAAATTATTTGTCTTTCATTAATTTGTTTTAAGCTGCCTGGAAAGATCAATTGTTTAGTTCATGAAGACCATAACTCCAGCACCGGGGACAACCCAGCTGGAGTTCATGGGACTGCTGTGATTAATTTTCCACTGCTTGGAAAAGTCATGTCTGAGATGCTCTAACTGGATTTCAGCTGTATCTGCTGGATATTTACTACAGTCCTGCTTTGGCGGGAGAGTGGAAAATGTGCAGGGGGAAACATGCTGGGGGCTTCTTAAGCTTACAAGGGGCAGAATTTTTCCCAGGATGACCCCTCTGAATCAGCAAGGTTTCACACCAGATTTACCAGCCTCTCTGTGTCCTCTGCTGGATTCAGGTCTGCTGCGAAGATGCCTCTTGCTTGGGGACCCGCCACCACTTCATCCCCGTTGCGCTGCCCTGCCCAGCACAGGGGTGGCTCTGACCACGGTGGTGAATCTGCAAAGGAACTGGAGTGAATGTGGCAGTGTGAGGGCTCGGGATCTTCTCCTTGTGCAGACTTCCCAGCCTGCACAGACACTGTCCCAGCGGCACAGAGAGGTTATGCGGAATGCAATATTAGGCTGTGAATTAGCTGGATAGTGCCCCAGATGTTTCTGTAAATGATGCAGGGAGAGAAGCACGTCCAGAGGGCAATTTGGGGCCTATAAAGTCCTTGTTCTGAGTGACTGCCCCTTTGCTCTGGAGGCAGCCGAACTGGAAAGGCTGGGGAATGTGGATATTTTGGCATACCTCAGCCCAGGGGAAGCTTTGCCCTTCCTCTCATGGTGGATCAAGAGTTAATTAATGTTACACTGGAGCCATTCCCTCAGGGAGGCACATGCATCTTGCGCTGGAGGCAGGATTAGGAAGCATGAGTCAAATTCACTGCTGAATTATACAGGCTTTAAAATTCAGTCAGCTGGGGGTTGCCTGCTTGTGTGCTCACCACTGCAGCTGCTCCCCGTGGATGAGGAGGCTGGGGGCAGCTTTCCTCCATCCTCTCAGCAGATTTTTGCCTTATCTTTTTCCTTGAACTGTGACCTGCAAATGTGGAGAGGGGAAAAGTGGTCTCTTTAGGAAGGAAGTACAATGAATGATTTCTGCTTAACGGAAGGATGGTGCCTCATTTTTGTCTTAGATCTTGAAGAGCTTGAAAACCAAAGCAGAGCCCAAGTATCACTGAACACAGAAGGGCCATAGGACAAGGGTGGGAAGCTGTGATGGTGGAGTGAGGGAGGGATACACAACAAGGCTGTTTAATATACCTCTGTTGTGACCAGATCCAGTGGGTTGTTCATTGATGTGAGCCTGAGTTAAAAAGGCATTGTCACCACTCTCTGGCTTTCCCTGCATCCTGATGCTTCTTGCATATGGCTAGTGTGTCTGCCGAGTCTGCGGGAAGTGACAGCAGGCTGTCCTCCCTCAGCCAAGGGATCATCCTCTGCCAGAACGGGAGTGGCCCTTAAATTAAAGACTGCATTTGCTTTGTTTTAATTCTCAGGTTGTTTCCCTCAGGTGTCTCTCACCTGCTGTTTCTCTCTGCCCAGATGGCTGCTGTCAGCAGAAGGGCAAACTAAGGCCCAAAGCCTCGAGGGTATTTGGGGCCCAGGGTCACCTCTTGCCAGGTTTAGTTCTCTGAAAGTGAGGTGCCTGGTCCAAGTGGATCTCCCTGGTGGTTTTAATAATTGCTGGAGAAAGACCAGCACTTCCTGAGAAAGACTGATCCCACCTCCTGGGGTGTCCTGTGATGTCCTCAGCACTGCTGGCATTGCACAGGGTGTGTCCTACCTTGGCCAGGTCCTTGTGGGTGCCAGGGGCAGCTGGGCACCGTCCCCACAGCTGAGTGTCAGAGCATATCATGCAGCTCACTTCCTCTGCCCTGGAGACATGGGTGTGCCCATGGCTGTGCTCCCACCGATAAGAACCCCTTCTGAGCATCCCCTGAGCCCTGCAGGGCAGAGCAGCATCCCCCCTCTGCAGTTAGTGTAATGACCTCTAAGCCCTGACACACAGAGGCCTCACTCTTCAGTTGGTAACTTCAAGCCTCCTGGCAGCCCCAATGTACAGGATCCCAAATGGACCATGGCTTATTTCAGGTTCCCTGTTTCAGGACAGCTGCTGCAGTAGTTTCCTGTGTTCTAGTTTCAACTGGAACCTCTGCTCTGTTTGTGCACCTGCCAAAGAATGGCATGGAGCAGTTTGAAGAGCTTATTCTGGTTCCGATTTGTGCTCCATTTAAATGTTGAGCAGTGCCTTGTGCTGGTGTTTGGTGCTACGGCATGAGAAGAGGGCCCATGGTGATAGTGGTGCTCTTTGGGCAGCCCTGGAGTTCAAACGAGAAATTTTGCTCACCTGAGAGTAGTGAATAGGACATGCAGGTGATCAATGAGTGCTTTTCATGTCTGATGAGCCGGGGTCGATTTGCTCTCCTTTAAACTGATCAAGCCCCTGAGATCTCTGGAAAATGTATCACCTTCCATCCTGTGTTGCTGCGTCTGAGAGGTGGTGGGAAGGGATGTATTGTAAGTGGATGTGGGGCTAAAAGGCCGTTTGGAGTCAGAGAAGGGGCACAGCAGATTCTCCATACCTGTCTGGCTGCAGCTGGTGCAAAAGCCCCTTGTGCAGCCCTGGGGACATGGATGCCCTTGCACCACGTCTGTGGCTTTCCACCTCCCATCTTGGCCTCAGGATGCTGCAGAGTGTGGCTTTCCTGTGGAAACAGGGCAGCAACCTGGTGGGAATCGGTTTTCTCTGGGGCGGCTGTTCCTCATGAGCCTCTAGCTCTGGTAGCACTTGCCCCATTTTGCAAGCTCTGTGCAGGTTAAGAGCTGGTCCCCATCCTGAATGGCTGAGAAAAGCCAAGAAGAGGAAGGAAGAGGAAGGGTGATGCCAAGGAGATGCTGGCTGGGGCTGCAGCCTAGGTGTCCTTACTCACTGCGCTGTGCTACTTCTGCAGGATTTTTCTGTGCTGTACATGAATAATCTCATGGAGCAGCACGGTCACAGTGGTGACTCTGGTGTCTGCCCACCTGCAGATTTCAAAGACCTTAAAATGTTTATCATGGTTAGTGTTTTCCTAGGAACAGCCCCAGAAGAGCAGAGTTTCATGGTGCCTGCAGTCTGCCCCTGTCCCCAACAGCAGACAGCACTGCAGTGTTGGAGGATGCCACAGTAGTAGAGTAGATACAGCAGTCAAGAGGAGGTGGGTGTCCATTAGTTATCTTCTTCACCCAACTCATCCCCTTGTATCTAAGGGATGGAGATACGGCTGGAGCATGGGTCTCAGGTCCACTGGGTCCTCTCCGAAATGGTGCTGGGGCAGTTCTGTGACTTTGAGCCATTTTCTGATTGTTTTCCATGTGCAAAGTCAAATTCCTCCCACCTGGCTCCCAAAGTGCAAAGCTCTATTAATGCCCTCTAAGCATCCCCAAAATGAAGTGCTTTCAGGGGATTTGGTGCTGTTTCCACTCGGTGTTTTTTTTGTGGGTGTTTAATGCATTAAATATAAGAGCTAGCAGGAACTGACTGATGTCCAGTGGTTTGAAAAGATAGACCAGGTTTAAGAGGAAAACTACTTGACAGGTGTGGTGAGAGCTTGTGTGTGAAACTCAGTGGGGGAGCTTTTGTGTTGCTCAGAAACAGCTGGCAAAGACCATGTAGCACTCCAGCAGTTTATTGAACGTATAAAGCACTGTTAGTGCCAGATATTACTGCTGTGGTGAGCTGCTCATGTACCTGCAGTACAGCACTTGGCCGTCTCCAGCCCAATGAGTTCTTAGGGACAGGAGGTAGCAAAAGCTTTGGGACACCAAACAAGACATGCAGGAGAGAACCTGAGGGGCAGGAAACCATGTTCTACCTGATGAGAAGCGATGCTGGTTGTTGCAGATGGGGTTTTCCTTGCTGAGATATCAGAATGTCTTGAGAAACCAGCAAAGGGCTGTTACTGCTTTTTGGCATTTGAGGAGAGGTGGACACAGAGGGTCATTCACTATGGGGTCATCTGCCAGCAGAGTGTGGCAGACAGCCTGAGACTTTATTCTAGTTTAGGACTGCAGCCATCTGCACCAAGAACAATCCTTGAGCTAAAAATAGTCTCTTGTCTTCTGGGAACAACACAGAGATTTGAGGTTTATTTTTGGGGTTTTGGTTGGAAACTCCAAGGATAAAGGGCATGGCTTTCACCTGCTGTGGAGCATGTTTGGCTTTGCAAGGAGCCCAGCCCTTCATGGGCTGCCTGATGGTATGGCCCCCACCTCCTTCCCAGGTCCCTACATAGCCTTCAGCCCTCATCTCTGTGCTGTAATAAAAAGCAAGTTACAGTAATTGCTATCAGATGATGCCTCAAACATTTCAGCAGTAAGATCAAGATATCTTTTCTCATCCTAATGCATTTTTCTTGATGGAGAGGGTGTGTTGGGGATGTTCTACCCAGCTAAAATGCTTGACAGTTCCCACACACTGAGCTTCCTTTAATCCATGTGCCCTGCTCTGCTTTTTTGTTTGTATGGAGTCAATTAAATATCAGGGGGAAATGAAGTTTATATATGCTGGTGAAATAAGTGCCATGACATCTATTAGGTGTCTTGTACCATGAGTCTTCAGAATTAAAATAAAAATCAGAGAAAATGCACGAGGAGAGCAGCAAAGGGACCAGTGATAGAGAATAAATGTGTGGGACTAGGCTTGTGACTGCTGAGTTGTTACAGCTGGGTTTTTTTCTATGTTTTTCTGTACCTTTTCATCTCAAAGGAATCAGGGTGCCTTGGCGATCATCATCCATTTTGAAAGGCAAGCCTACTTGAAGCCTTCTCTGCTGACTGCTCTGGAGAGTGTGTTTTCACTTGTTCTTATCTTCTCTCTCTTCCTTCAAAACACCCACTAACTTCCCATCAGGCAGGCAGTGCTGTGGCACATCCTGTGCATGGGGAGTGTTACCAGGGAGGACTCTGCACAGAGACCTTCACAGGTGGTTGGATTAAACTTGCCCAAAACTTAGTGCAGAACAGCCAAGTTCTTGGAAGACTTAGGTGCCTGACTGTTCGTAACCCCGCTAGAGGCCAAATTGCATCTTAGCTGCCTAAATGTCTTTATGCGTCCTGGCCTGATGAGTCTTTATGAGTTTTGTGAAAGCCATTTCAAGGGGGACTCCATTCACTGGGTGTGGGTGCAAAGAAGCTAGAGATCAGGGCTTCTTGGATGAGGAGGGGGCCAGCTGTGTCTTCATTCCCCTGTAGTCTTGTCTTGTGAAGAAGTGGCAAGTCAGTTGCTGGAGGACTTGGTCGTTGAGGTTGTTGGAGTTGCCTCTCGACTTATCTTCAAAAATGTTTGTTGCTAAAGCTAAAGTTACAGACAATCTCGTCCTTGAAATCCTTGGGGAAATACTGATTTCTAGGGCCAGAAGATCTTAAAAGCTTGTCTCCCCCAGGTAGCATCAGCCATAGATCTTCACCTGGAAACTTTATGCTTTTTGATTAGGTTGCTTTCTGAATAATGTGAATTTCGTTTATAAGTTAGGTGGGATCAAGACTGTGTCCCGATCAGGTTTCCAATGCTTAGGTCCTCCCTCAGCATAACGTCTGTGGAGTCTTTTAGCTATTTCAGATTTCAAAGGGGATTTATGTCGTATGTTGGCCAGTTATAGCAAAGACCTATACTTACCTGTGCCAGGGACCGGCTGTCGTCTCGGATCATCTGAGTTCCCATTTGCTGCATCTTATAATGCCCTTGTCCCTGTCACTTGGCATTTTCCCCTCAGCAGAAGGATTCTTTAGCTATCGGTCGTCTTGTTACTTTCCTTTATGTTTAAATCTCCTGTGGAAGCAGATTTCCCAGATTTTAGATCTTTCCTAAGGTTTGTTTCTTACCTGGCAAGGGACAGGTTTGAAATCAGAGCAGCTATATCAAAGCCGGGATTGCAATCCAGAGTGTGATCCCAGCCCCATGAGCATAATGTCTTCCCAGGAGGGCAGGATTTCCACCAGGTCTGTGGCTTGCAGATGTCCTTGTTGACAGCAGCATAATAAGCACTTGAATTTGCAGAGTGAAAACGATTTATCCTGCCAGTAACTTTCCCTGAGCTTTTTAATTCTTACTTTCCTGGCTGTATTTATTTATTGCATTTTATGAAAAATGTGTTCATGCTCAAATGAAATGCAAGTATCCCTTTATCCCTGCTGTGTAATTTACTGTCATTTGCCTTCCTGTGAGAGAGGAATTTGCCTTCCTGATTCTGTTTTATTCCCCCCCAACAGAAAATTGTCTTTTTGCTGGAGAGATCAAATATATTTGGGTTACTTGAGGGAAACAGCAAAGCTTAGACTAGATGTTCTCGTGTAAGGATGCCTATGAAAAGCTAATTGCTAACTTGTGTAATGATGGCACCCAGAGAAAGCCAGCTGGTCCCTGGTGATGCTGGGAACTATTGGCTGCAGGGCTGTTCCCGATATCCTCACACTGGTGAATGTCACTTTTATCTGTGGGAAACCAGCCTCTCGCTGGGCAGCAGGAGGTCTGTCTTTAGCCTCCTCCCCAGGCTGGTAGTATTCAAGAAATACTTTTTTCTTTTTTTTTTTTTTTTGTGGTCAAGAACTCAAAAATACTGGTGACCTATTTTTAGGGGTCAGCAAATCCATTTCGATTTTGCTTGACCTACTACATTTTCCTTATGCTACAGGAAGGTTTGCTGGTGTCTGTTATAAAGAGCCAGAATGGAATAAAGTCCATTTCTATTGACAGAAATAAATGCTGAGTAACTCTACTGAGGAGTTTTTTTCATCTGGCTTAGACAGATGATCTCATCTAACGTCACCATTGTTATCTGGATTTGCTTTGCATTTTCACCTGGGAGCTGATGAGCACTCATCCCTCCCTCTGCATGAGCCAAGTGCAGGTAGGGCAGGATGGAGAGGACTGTAGGGACCAGCCAACACATGTCCTGCAGGAGAAAACCACTCCACTTCTGAGTTTTAAACCATTTGGGGACTGAAGAGGTTTACTGATTTAATGACGAGATGTAAACAACTGGCCATCAGTGAAGCGTCAGGATAGTTATCAGCAACACAACAGGTAAATCCCAGTGCTAGCCGCTTACAAAATGTTGATAGGCACCTACAGATTTCTAAACAGATTTCCATACCTGACCTGCCCAAGGCCAAATCCTGCACATCTGTGCACGCATGCACCCATACACCCCCCGCCCCCCCCACGAGGAGGGTGGGTGCCCCGATTTGCGCACCTCAGTGCTGGCACCCAGTGCTGGAAGCCTACTGTCCTGGCAAAGATATTTTGTTTACAGAACGCTCCCACTCACAGAAGGTTTTTGCATGGCAAAAGTAAGCACCAGATAAGCTTTTACATGCTGCTCCCCAGAACAGAGCTGGTAGTCATCAGGCACTGGTCTTCCTGGCCCAGGGAAGTCCCTGGGCCCAGTCCAGCCTCCTGCAGAGGAGGAAGAAGAGGCTGGGGAGAAGCTGCTTTCCTGATGATGAGAAGTCCTGGAAACAGTGGCAGGGGTGGCACATTGGCTCTCTGGCAGGTAAGAGGAGGAAGAGTCTATTGTTCCCTTTTTGCAGGAAAATTTGCTGTCTAGAAGAGGGGTTTGAAGCCTGGGGTTTGCATCCTCGCAGCAGAGCCTGGGCCTGGGTAGATGCTCAGGGCCATGTCTGGCTGTGCATGGGTCTGGGAGAGCTGGTCTGCCGGCTGGGTGGTGGCTTACTTGGGAGCCATGGGTGCTGCATTGCTGAACAGAGGGAATAAACCCCCCGATGCTTGCCTGCTCCTGCTGGGCCCTTCCCTGGGCTGGAGCCAGCTGTGGTGGTGGGGCTGGAAACATGCTTTTGGCTGCACAATTGCTTTCACAGGGTGCATGCAAAGCCTCTCTGCCAGCCCTGGCAGCTGCGGGAGCCTTGCCAAGTCCATGGCATGGCAGCAAGCATGACCAGCCCCAGTGAGCTCTGCTGGGGAGCTGGACCCTTCTCTGGGGCTTGTGGGTTCTTCTCTGGTGTATGCAGATGAGGAAAGTCCAGAGGAAGATGGTGTCTCAGATCTGCTTTTCGAAATGACAGCTAATTTCATATTTTTAATCTGGCAAGGAGTGAGTTCCCTGCAGTGACATCTCACAGCATCCAAACATTTCCCGGCTGCCCAGGCTTGCTCACAGGAAATGTGAGCTGCTTCTTCGGTGCTCTTTGCTGCCACGGGGAGCTGGAAGGTGCATGTTGGGTGCTGTGTACGGAGGGAGCTCCTTGTTTGCTGCGGGCACAGCTGAAAGCTTGGAGACATGGGCAGTTTCCCCAGAGGGTGATGGAAACCAGTGGCACCATGGTTCCCGCTCCGTCTCCCCTCTCCCTGCAGGGGACAAGCCTCCTTCTGTGCCCCAGCATGGTCTCCCCACCGTGGGGTGAATTCAAGCTGGGAGCACTGGGGATACGGGCAGCTGTCCCAGTGCTTTCCCTGCTCAGACAAAAGCACATCTTTGGGTGCTCTAAACCTTGCTGGTGACACGAGGATGTGCCCTGCCCTGCTGCCTGGGGCTGCGGGCTGTCCCCTGAGTCCACCCTCCCTGATCCCCATCCTTCTCCCACCTTCTCCCTCCTTCTCCCTCTCCCTCCCCAGCTTCTAGGAATCCTTCAAATAAAGCTTCAGATAAAGCTTGGCATTTTGAAAGGCTGTTTTCTTCCCCGGCCTACATGTCAGCACTAATGTGGGGACAAACAGATGCATTTATAAGAAGAAAATAAAGACTCGGCTCCCACTCAGCAGCATAGTGCGAGGGGCTGTTCCCGGCGTGGTGGGGACGTTGCAGGGATTCTTCACTGGACAAAGAGGCAATTGGCGAACTAGGTCATGGCAAGAGGAGATGGTACATGGGAAAAGCACTGAACAGAGAGGCTTCTGAAAAGGAAACCATTCCCTGTAGAAGAGGCAGCCCCAGGCAGCCTGCTTTGCCCAAGGGGACCTGTCGTGCCTGTGCCTGGGTCACAGGTGCCCTGTTCAGGAGCAGTTCTGGGGCTTTGGTCCTGCAGGCATTTGCCATGCAGTCAGGTAGGATCCCAGGTGTCATTTTGATTTTGCTGGGACTGGATTCCTGCAGTCTGTGTGGGACCGTCCTATGGTGGCAACTTTGGGGTCCGGCTGCTTTCAGAAGTTTGTGCTGTTTTTTTCACCTGAGTTGCAGCTCTCTGAGTCTCAGCCTGGGTCTTGCCTCCTGTTTTGGTGAGGGAACCCTGCCCAGCTCAGTACTGTCTGCTTGCCTGCCCCATGTCCCAGCCCTCAGCTCTTCCTGAATTCCTGCCCTGCTTAGTCCTGCCACCACATCTGTCTGTTCCCATTTGGCAGCTCTCTCTTTAGATCTTAGCTGGACTATGGGTGGATGAGGTGGCCAGTGTAAACACTTTGTGCATATCTCAGTGCAGGTTTTGCCTCACCCTGTAGAAGCAAAGTAACCATGAAATAATCCACAGAATCAAGGGATGCTGATACAGCTCCTTGTTTTGTGCAAGACCTAGGACAGAAACTTATGGAGGGCAGAGCTTACCTTTGCTTCATATGGAAGCACTGAAGAATTGCCCTTTGTTGACCATTGTCTCATCTGGTTACAGTCTAGCAAAGCAGCTCGCGGGGGCGGCCAGGAATCTGAGTGCATGCTGTAAGTGGAAGGTGCTCAGACAGCGTTGTAGCATACCAACAGTTGTTCACAATTACCCAGAAGTAGGTGCCTTATTCAACTTGCTTAGGATGTCAGGAGGCCATTTTCCACTGGATTTGCCTCCCCTGCATTTTTGGAAGTAACTAGAGGCAAGTGATGCAGGAGAAGAGGAAGGATGGCATATGACTTTGGAGGAGTATGAGCCTGGTGCTATAAAAGGCAGAAAGGGGAAGAAAAGGAGGGGACTGGAGAGGGAAGTGTGAGAGTCAGAGCAGTGGAAAAGGAAAACAATTTAGCAGAGGCATGTGGGGCTTGGAGTCAAATTTGGGATACACAGGAGGGTGCTGGGTCATTTCCTTGTTCTGTGATTCTTTAGGTCTTATAATGAACTGTAGGCACCAGCCAAGAGAGGACCCTTTTAAGATCGAGTGTTTCCTGCTAGCACACTCAAGCCATGACCCTCTGTCTGCAATAGTAGCTAAGCCCTGTCTGGAGCTCTGGGGTAATGGATGTGGCATTAGTATGTGGTGCATGACCTATGCTAAAAGCGCAATTTAGACACAGTGGCTTTTAACCCAACATCTAGCTGAGCAAGACCAAGTCCCTGGGACTTCTCCTGGGCTGCACTATCATGTGTTGATGGTGATGCATCCTATCTATGGCAAACCTTTGGAAGGTATAAGTGAATATATGCTAATTTGACATTTTTAAGCCCTAGTTTAAAGAAGTCCAAATACAACCTGCGTAAGGCAGGCCTAAGTCCAGGACGACTTATCCAGGAGACAGTGCCCATAGGTGCTTCCCAGTGCAACGTGTGCTGCAGGGGGCCTCATCTCGGTGCCTCGTGCCTCTGTTCCTGAGGCTTTGTCCAGTCTCGGTCTCTAGAGCAGGTATTTGTTTCATGTCCAAGTACCACTGTTGGTTCACTGTGAAATACACTGTGTTTTAGCTGCTGCTCCATGATATGTGAGGCAGGGCTGATTGCACCGGAGCCCTCCAGCCCCATGCAGTACTACGGTGAGTCGTCCGACACCTACTACCATGTGGACCGCTGGCAGAAGCTGCGCGCAGCTGTCAGGAAGCTGGAGTTCTGGGAAAACTTCAATGCTGAGCTGATAGACAGCGGCTTCTTCTCCAAGGTCTACAAGGTAAACTGACATGCAGGCAGCCCACAACCCGCTGAGCAGCTGCTGAGGCTGTGTAGATGGTGCCTCACCTGAAGAACCTATCCCTGAGTCCCTGAGCTTATTTCCTTATCTTTATCCCTCCCAGCTTACTCTGGCAGGTTGAATGGGGTGAGGGAGGAAAGAACACGCCCCTCAGCACACTTAGAACATTGCCTTTGATGCACATCTCCCCTTCCATAGCGAAAAAGGAGATGTGAGGACTCAATCAATCAATGTTCATTGTTACTGTCATCTAGTCATACAACAGGCTTGTCAGGGAGCTAAACTGGGTATTGGATGAGATTAGAGGATATTTATGCTCTGTGCAGGTTTTGTTGTCAAAACTGTAGCAAAATATATAGAGAAAAAGAATGTAAAAGTAAATTGTGTGTGTTTCTCCCAGAATACCTGCCACACACACTCCATGGAGACACCAGTGCTGTCACCCTTCTCCAGCTGCTGCCCTGTGTCACGGTGATGCTGGGCACCTGGGGCAGGGTCAGGCTGGGACAGGCTGGTGGTCTGTCCACTTCTGCCTCTGCTGCCTTCATGTCAGGAGACCCATGGCTCCCTGCAAGCCAGTGCATGATGTGGATGGTGTCTCACCAAAGCAAAACTGCTTTTCTCACTGGGGCTGTTGTGAGTCATTCCCTGCACCAAGCTCCACTGGTGTGGGAGTTTGTTTAACACTGAGCAAGCACAGGATCTGGGGTGCTGTTAGCTTTTCTCCCCATCCAATGCTGCTCCTCAGCCCAGGAGTGCCACTGCTTATCTGGGGGGAGTGGATGGGATCTGGGGATCTTTCCCTGCAGCCCTCAGTGATCACTGCTCTGTGAACAGCAAAGTGAAAGGAGGTGCATCGCATTAGGAAGTGAGACTCAGCCTTCATCTCTGACAGCAGATGCCTTGTTGCTTTGCAGAGTGGACAGGTTTGCCCACCTTATCTCTCCTCCCAGCAGCCCTCCAGAATATGGCTGCTGACACTGGTTTTGGTTGTTGGGATGTGACACAGACCAAGTGGAAACAGACTGGGCCTGACTCCACCATTGCCTTCAGCTCCTTAGCTTGACTGGCCCTGCGATAAACATAATGACTGCACATTTCTCAGCACAAGATGCTTCTGCCAGAGAAGTACTCTGACATATTCTGGGTGAGATCCCTGACTGCTGTAAGCACATGTGGCCGGCTGAAACTAATGGAGCCAGGCTGACAGGATTTGGCCATGGAACTGTAGAAAATATGCAAGTCAGATAGATAAACACACATTACTTTACTGTATCTGGGCTTGGTGTTGTGATAAAGCCTTTGGGTGAACTTCAGGTCCAGGGACAGTGCACTAAAGCTGTTCAAGGGGAATCTTTAGCCAAAGCTCTATGGCAGTTCTTTGCAGACTGGAGCAATACATGACAAATACTTCTCCCTGTCACATCCTGCCTTTAGTAATTGTTTTCCCCACCTACACAGCATGCTGCTGCGATCGCTTTCTCTTTTCTTTAGCTAGCAGATTTTCATAGTAACAGTTGCTGTTTCCTCTGTGTGTGACATTTTCCTCCTGCCCTGGCAGTGAATGGAATTCCAGCAATAGGCAGGCTGGAGACACACATCTTGAATGAAAATGAAATAATTCCTTGAAATAGAAGCAGAAAAAAGAAATGTAAAAAAAAAAAAGTTTGAATGATATGCTATGTGTCAAATAGTCAGAATACAGCAGAGGAGGATTAAGGATGAGGACAGTCGTTTGTGGGGACTTGAGCATGACTGTAACCGGGTGCTCTGATGACCCATGGTCCTCTTGGGTCAGCCAGTCCCTGTGGACTCATAGACCTGAACAGCAGCACTCCTGCTGCAAAGCATCACTGGCGATGGTCCTTTGAAGCTCTTTGCCAACAGATGCTGTCTTTCTGCAACTTTCCAGAGCCAGATTTTTACCTTTATTTCTCCACTCAAGGCTGACACCAGATCTTCACCCTTCATTGCTCATTAGCATGAAATAAGAATACCTTGGAGGACCCTCTGTGCTTCCCTGGTTCTCACACTAATCCAGGACAAAGCAGGAGACTTTACGTGATTCAGAGCAGACCACAGGCTACTCCAGATTGTCCAGAACAAAGTCTTAGCGCCTGTTGTCTTGGAAGAGGCCTTCTGAGCCCATTACTTTTGCCCATCTCTCTCACTACTTTATTTTGGGTGTGGGCCTACCCTTGCTTTTCAGTCCTTTCTTCTCCAGACCAGGCTGGACAGGAACCCCTCCAGCACTCACTGACTCCACTGGCCTAGGCAGTTTTTGTGAACTCTGCTGGTGTCCAGCTGGGACATGCAACCTCACCTGGAAGCTCAGTGTTTCCACCAGAGTTTGTGCAGAGCTAATAGGTCTCACTGAAACTCAGCATTAGCTCTTCTGAAAGTTTTTCAGATCTTCCGGATTTCAGCTGCTCCCTGTACTCTGTCCTGGACATAAGGACACTCACAATTTTTGCACAAAGATGACTGATAGCATCTCTTATATTTACATCTGTTCAATTACAGTTCATAATCAGTTACATCTGATTAGTGACCCACAGTCTGTGGTTATGAAGCCTCATCGGGTGAGGGTATCAGAGCCCTGGCTTCCTTATGACCTGCTCGAGTGGAAATGCAGAGTTATTCCAGTGATAACATTGACTATCAGGTTGTGTTCCTTTAGAAAGGAAGCAGCAGTTCATGTTGCTCCCAAGACTGTTTTATGACCCTGGTTATAATGAACTTTTCTCTCCTTCCAGCCCAGCTAGGTCTTACATGCAGCTCTTTGCTCTCCTCACCTGGGCTAGTAACCTTATCCATAAAGTGACCATCACAGAGAGCAATGGGTGATGCTTTGGGACTCAGAGTGATGCTCTTAAGCCAGCTCATGCTGTGTCTAAACTATTTTTCCCTTAAAACAAGCAAACAAAACCCCACAAACCTCAAAATGAGAGAAAATTAAACTCATGGCTGGATTTTGTGCTAGCCCTGGGGAAGCTGTCAAGATATTAGCGTGGGCCGCATTTAGTACATGAGTCTCCTTAAAACAGATGTTAATTGAGGAATGGAATGTTAAAGTACCACAGTGCTCTGTGATGTGGTCTGGAAGCTGCTATTCAGATCATCAACCCAGATAACATGAGCTGTAGTGCAGAGTCCCTGGATGGTCCTGTCAGGGCTGAGAGCCAAGGCACTGTTGCATGTCCTGCAGCCTGCGTGAAACCCCTGCAGTCGGTACTGCCCAACCCTGGTGCCTCCACAGGGAACAGCAGATGTCCTCCTAAAAATGCCTGCTCAGTCTGTTTAGTGTTGTAGGATGGGGGAAGAGCATTTGTTTTCTGTTCTTTAGCTCCCAGTATCCCTGCCCAGGGGAAGCCCTAGGAATTAAATGTCTGATGGTAATCCATAGCAGAGATTCAGGTCAGCATGTGGCTTGGAAGCAGACACGGGACCTCTGTCCTGGGATGCAGGAGAAAGTCGAGCTGGCTCTTTGCTTTTTTTGTTGTGTCTGTCTGGCAGAGCCTGGGTGGAAGGGAGATTGCCGTGGGCAGGGGTGCAGGAGGAACTGGGCATGAGGAGTGTGACCGGCAGCCTTGTGCAGTGATCAGACCCAGGTAGGAAGAAGGGATGGAGATGTGGGGCAGGCTGTGGTTGGGAAGGGACTTTGAATGTAAGGCATTGGAGGGGAGAAAGTCAGCTCTGCGGTAACCCAGTATGGGCTGAGAAACTCCTCCAGCCCAAGGAACACACAAATTTTGGCAGAGAAATAGTGTTGTGATGTGTTGGGACGTAGCTGTCCCCAGCCACCCAGGCAGGCATCACTGGAGTGGAGCTTATGTGGAAGAGACAGCACCTTGCACTTGTCCAAACGACTGTGCAAAGCTCTGGGCAGCAGGAAATGAGATTCAGGCAGACCTCTGGAAGCTAAGAGATGTCCTGCTCCAACCTTGGCTCCAGGTGACCCAGGCTGCTGCTTGTAAAGTGATGGTGGTGAAGATCTACAAGAACGATGTGGACCAAGAGGTGATTGTGCGTGAGATCAGCCTGCTGCAGAAGCTGTCCCACCCCAACATTGTCAGGTGGGCACATCCTCTGGCCCTGAGCAGTGGGCACTGATGGGGGCTGGAGCTGGCTTTATGTCTCTAAGGCAGTTTTGCAGTAGGGGACTGGGCTGAATCTTGATGGCTTCTTTTCTATTTTTTTTCCTGGTGTGTTCTTCTGCTTAGGTATCTTGGGATATGCGTGAAAGATGACAAGCTGTACCCCATTCTGGAGGTAAAGGTTTCTTGTAAGTGTGCTGTGGGCAGGCAAGGACCTTGTGGTTCTTTGGCAGGGAGGATGGCAGAGATCCTGTACTGCATATCTACACCTCTCCAACTCCTATACCTGTGAATGGCTCTGGACTAGCAAGATTGCCTTGGAGGGGCTTCTGGTCCTTTCTGCCCAACAACTGATCACAGCTGGAGTGGGGTACAGTCACTGCAGGGCCATGAGATTCAGGCAGGTCAGCCAAAAAGTGTTTCAGGTTGGCTTGGTACCACCAAAGGGCCAGAACGGGCCAGCTTGTGGGGAGAGGAGGAGCCAGGGATGGAGGGTAGGAGTAGAAAGTAAAGTAGATGAGGAGTGGCAAGACCTCCAGGGTGTCTCTGGAATGGTGGTGTGGCCTAATGGAAAAGCCTGGGCTGGTACCAGGGAGGTCTCACCTTGTTCCTACGCTGTGGAGGCAGAAGGTGTTGACTGAGCTGCTGCCAGGCTTTTTGCCTCTAGTGCACTGTCTGGGAGTGAGGACCACGGCTGGCTTATACAGCCATCCCTGCAGTGGGGCAGAGCCCGGAGATCAGCAGTGACTTGGTGTGCCAGGAGTGGTATTTGCACCATACAAGCACAGGGGCTCCTGCACGCAGTGGCATTCCCAACCTCCATCCCAAAGGATGGGTCCTGGGTTGGCGAGGGAGGGTTCAGCACCCGGGAAGCTCCATGGGAACCTGTGCCCGGCTGCACAGCCACCTGTGTTTTGTCTCTGTTCACAGTACGTGAATGGGGGTTGCCTGGAGGAGCTCCTGGCCAGAAAAGACATTGCTTTGACATGGAAGGAAAAAGTGGACTTAGCTTCTGATATCACTAGAGGCATGATCTACCTGCACTCCAAGAACATCTACCACCGAGATCTCAACTCCAAGGTATGCAGCTGGAAAGGGGATGGCACCCCCAGACTGCTGAATGCAACTGTGTTAGGGGACCATACAGAGACCCCTTAGGGCTATAACCAGGAGGCCTCAGGCTTCATGCTGATCCTCTGATCCACGCTAATCCCTCTGCAGGCAAGGAAGCTTTCTTGGTAAAACCTGTCATTGCATTGCATTCATCACTTGGCAAGCAGGAGACCCAGATAGAGATAAAAATATATTGCTCCTAGTGCTGTTTCTGTCAGAGAAGAAAACAGATGAAAATGTGTGCAGGATTGCACATGGTTTTCTTTGCCTGTGGTTGCAGGAGAAGCTCTGCCAGATTTAGAGATTTCCTTTCCTTCTCACAGCAAGGAAGAAGCTGTTGCTAACAGGATCTGGTCATGGACTCTGGGTATGGTATGGTCTGTGTCTGTAGAGCACCAGGAGAGCTCAGGAGATGAGTGTCTCCTCAGTCAAGGTCAGAGAAGTTGTTCTTCCTTGCTGTAGAGGATCCACGTCACCGATTTTAGGATGGTCACCCTCTATGGGTTTCACACCCTGGCACATGCCAGCTGTGAAAACTGGTGTCTAGAGAGAGGCTTTGGGGGCAACGCGAAGCCACATCATGTCCCTGCTGAATTGGCCCTCTGACTGAGAGGCTGCTTTCCTCAGCGTGGGCTCATGCTGCTTGATGGGGGCAGGAATAGCACTGGGGCTTTGCCATTCTCAGATTTGTCCATGACTTTGATGTGGCTCTTCCTCTGCCACTGGTACAGCAGTAGGAATGTGGTGGGGCAGCACCTGATCTCTCTTGGCCAAAACTTTCCAAACCTCAGATGGATCTGCAGCATGTCCATGATATCACAGGGAAGGTGAGCTGAGGGGTTGGCCACCAGCCTGGACCATATCTGTGTCAGCTGATGCCAGAGGCTGGCTTGGTCATTCATGGAAATGGAGCCTGCAAGTCCTTGCAGTTGATGCTGGATAGGTAGTGGTGTATCTCATACAAGCCATATTTTTGGTGCTCTGTGAGATTTTCAAGAGAAACTTGAAATATTGATGAAGGTTGGCAGTGGGGAAGCCAGTCAAGCATTACAGTCTCTCAAGACATGAGCACAGGAATGAAACTCACCTTTGTAATTTCTGGCTGTTTACTTGGCTCAGTTACTAACCACGAAATCGCAAGGACAGGGCAAGAACCTGGTTCACTCTGACCATGGGTTTCTTGGCCAGTGTACTCTGAAGTCAGGTGAGATGTAATTTCCTGTTTGGTGGTGACTGATGAGCTCAGGAGCTTTCCAGATCTGCTTGTGGAAAGTGCCGAAGGCCCCTGCTTGTTCCTTTTGTCTCGCTGAGGTGGTTCAACATTGAAAGAAGGTCATCGTTCCCCAGGGAAACCTAGGAAGCCTGCAGTGATGATGGATGAAGATACAGGAGAGAACTGTGTATCTGCTCACTTGAAATCTAGTTGTTAGTGAGAGCCATCTGGAGAAGGTGCCTGTCGTTTCTGCTAGTTCCCTGGGAGCAGAAGCCAAGGAGGAAATTCTGGGGAACAGGCTGAAACCGCTGGGGTTTTGAGACACCTTAAGATAATTTTATAGGAATTCCTCCAGCAAGCTGTGTTAGGGATGTGTAGCCAAGGGCAGTTAAGGGCTGTGGCTGTGATCCTGACTGCCTTTGCCTGAATGGTGAAGAGGGTTGACATGTACTTTTTGGCCAGTTGGTGATGAATGCAGCAGTGGCAACGGTAAGTTCCATGGCTGGGCACTAGATTGGGGCAGACAAGGGGGTTCCTGAAGCCAGAGAAGCCTGCGGAAGAGCAGCGCAGCCTGCCAGGTCCCAGCACCTCTCGTGAGCAAGGCTGATGTGGCTTGGACATTGCCACAAGCAACTGCAGGAGATTTAAACGGCCCCTAGGGAGTGCGAGCAAACAGGACAGGCAAACAGCGTGTGGCATGTCAGCCAGGGCGTGACGGGGCAGTTTGTGCAGCAGGTTGCACAGGCAGGGTGAGCAGGGAGGGGGCTGAATCCAGCTTGTAGGCCCACAGCCCAGGGAAGTTCTCTAGGTCTCTGCCAGGATGGCGAGCACTTGCTGCAGAGCTAAAACCAGTGTTCCCATGGCAAAAGCCCCAGAGATGGCAGATGCATCCACCCAGACGGAACTGGTAAGGAAGGAGGCCTCAGTACAGTAGGTAGGTTGCAACGAGTGCCCTGACCCTTCTCCTGGTGCGAAGGTAAGAACCCGCACAAGGTGTGCACAGGTGGATGATCTGTTGTGCCACGTGGCTGAGCTGCAGGAGACAGTTAGAAGGCTGTGTAATATTAATAGAGCCGAGGCAGAGGTAGATAGGTGGTTTCAGAACCACGTTCTTGTAGTGGACGCCACTGAGAACAAGGCACCTTGGACCCTGGTGTCCCACAAAAGCAGGGCTCTGCTTCAACCCCTACCCTCCAGCATCACTACCAACAACAGATTTGAAGTTTTAGTGGCTGCAGACAATCACGAGCAAGGTCTGCAAGGTGCAGTTGCACCAACAGCCAGAGCGGATGCCATAAAAGAAGAGACGAGTGCTCATAGTGGGTGACTCCTTTTTAAAAGGCACTGAGGCACCCATCTGCTGACCTGATGGGGTCACAAGAGGTTTGTTCCCTTCCGTGAGCTAAGATCTGAGACATCGTTGAGAGGGTGCCACAACTTGTCAAGAGCACAGATTACTATCTGCTGCTACTTTTCCATGTGGGCACAAATGACTCTGCAAGCCAGAGCCTGGGCAGAACTAAGGAAGACTATAAAGCCCTGGGGAAGCAAGTGAAAAATATTGGTGTCCAAGTTATCTTCTCCTCCATCTTACCTGTTGGAAAAAAATGGGCAACTAGAAATAGGCAAATAATGCAAATCAACTCCTGGCTATGTGGCTGGTATCGACTTGAGGGTTTTGGCTTTTATGACAATGGAACATTCTTCAGCAACCATAGCCTGCTAGGTAGGGATGGAATCCACCTGTCTGGAAGGGGTAAGGGAATCTTTGGCAGCAGACTGGCCAACTTGGTGAGGAGGGCTTTAAACTGAGGGACTTGGTAGGTGGGGGCCAAAGTGGCAATGCTAATGCCATCACATACAATGGGGGAATAAGACAGGTCAACCAGTGCACTGATAAAGGTGCCTTAGCTGCCTCACGAGATGAAAACCAGGAGACCAACCACCTGAAGGGTGTGCATGGCTATAGTGGGTCCTTGTGCACCCCTCCAGGGAAACCTGTATGCTCAAGTACTTTTCTGAAATGCCTGTACACCAATGCACACAGCATGGGGAACAAACAGGAGGAACTAGATGTCTGTGTGTGGTCTCAGGGCCATGATCTGATTGCAGTCACAGAGACATGGTGGGATAGATCACGTGACTGGAATGTGGTCATGGATGGCTACAGGCTTTTCAGGAAAGACAGACCAGCAAGGTGAGGTGGGGGATTTGTTCTTTATGTGAGGGAGCAGATGGAATGCATCGAGCTCTGCCTTGGAATGGAAGGAGAAAGAGTTGAGAGCTTGTGGGTAAAAATTAAGAGACAGGCAAATATGGGTGACACTGTTGTGGGTGTTTGCTACAGGCCACCTGATCAAGAAGAGGTAGTTGATGACGCCTTCTACAGACAGCTGGAAGTAGCCTCATAATCGCAGGCCCTGGTCCTAGTGGGGGACTTCGACCACCCTGATATTTGCTGGAAAAGCAACACGGCGAGCCATGCGCGATCCAGAAGGTTCCTGCAGAGCATTGAGGACAACTTTTTGATGCAAGTGGTGGAGAACCCAACAAGGAGAGATGTGCTGCTCAACCTTATACTAACGAAAAAGGAAAGGCTGATTGAGGATGTGAGAGTTGGGGGTAGCCTTGGCTGCAGTGACCATGAGATGGTCGAGTTCAGGATACTGCATGGTAGAAGCAGGGCAACAAGTTGGATTACAACCTTGGACTTCAAGAGGGCCAACTTTGGCCTCTTCAAAGACCTGCTTGGAGGAACCCCATGGGTTGGGGCTCTAGAAGGCAGGGGGGTCCAAGAGAGCTGGTCAGTATTCAAGGACCACTTCTTCCAAGCTCAAGATTGGTGCATCCCTGTGAGGAAGAAGTCATGCCAAGGAGCCAGGAGACCTGCATGGGTGACCAAAGAGCTTCTAGTGAAACTCAAATGGAAGAGGGAGGTTCACAGTATGTGGAAAAGGGACTGGCCACTTGGGGAGAACATAGGAATTTTGTCAGGGTATGCAGAGATGCAACGAGGAAGGCCAAGACCCACTTGGAACTAAATCTGGCAAGGGATGTCAAGGAGAACAAGAAGGGCTTCTTTAAATACATCAGTAGTAAAAGAAAGACTGGGGAAACTGTGGGCCCACTGCTGAATGAGGTGGGGGGACCTGGTGACGCAGGATGCAGAGGAGGCAGAGTTACTGAATGCCTGCTTTGCTTCAGTCTTTACTGCTAAGGCTGGCCCTGAGGCATCTCAGCCACCAGAGGGGAGAGAGAAAGTCTGGAGAAAGGAAGACTTTCCCTTGGTTGAGGAGGACTGGGTTAGAGGCAAACTGGATCCTCATGAATCCATGGGCCCTGATGGGATGCACCCATGAGTGCTGAGGGAGCTTGTGGATGCCGAGCCAGTCTCCATCATCTTTGAAAGGTCATGGAGGACAGAAGAGGTGTCTGAGGACTGGAGGAAAGCAAATATCACTCCAGTCTTCACAAAGGGCAAGAAAGAGAACCTGGGAAACTATAGGCCAGTCAGCCTCACCTCCATCCCTGGAAAGGTGATGGAAGAGTTCATCCTGGAGGTCATCTCTAGGCATGTAGAAGAAAAGAATGTTGTCAGAAGTATTCAACATGGATTGACCAAGGGAAGATCATGCTTGACCAACCTGATAGCCTTCTATGATGGCGCGACTGGCTGGGTGGATGAAGGGAGAGCAGTCAAGGGAGAGCAGTCAATGTTGTCTATCTTGACTTCAGTAAGGCTGAATTCAGAGGGTCATGATCAACAAGGCAGTCTGGTTGGAGGCCCATAACTAGTGGTGTTCCCCAGGGGTCTGTACTGGGTCCAGTCCTGTTCAATATATTAATCAATGACCTGGACAATGGGATAGAGTGTAACCTCAGCAAGTTTGCTGATGGTACAGAGCTGGGAGGAGTGACTGATGCACCAGAAGGCTGTGCTGCCATCCAACGAGACCTGGACAGGCTGGAGAGCTGGGCCGAGGGGAACCTAATGAAATTCAACAAGAGCAAGTGCAAGGTCCTGCCCCTGGGGAGGAACAACTCCATGCACCAGTACAGGCTGGGGGCTGACCTACTGGAAGGTGGCTCTGTTGAGAAGGACCTGGTAGTGCTGGTGGACAGCAAACTGACCATGAGCCAGCAATGTGTCCTTGTGGCCAAGAAGGCCAAGGGCATCCTGGGGTCCATTAAAAGGAGTGTGGCCAGCAGGTTGAGAGAGGTTATCCTTCCCCTCTACTCTGCCCTAGTGAGACTGCATTTGGAGTACTGTGTCCAGTTTTGGGCACCCCAGTTTAAGAAGGGCAGGGAACTGCTTGAGCAAGTCCAGCAGAGAGCTACCAAGATGATCAGGGGACTGGAGCATTTCCCTTATGAGGAAAGGCTGAGAGACCTGGGTTTGTTCAGCCTGGAGAAGAGAAGGCTGAGGGGGGATCTTATCAATACCTATAAATATCTAAAGGGTGGGTGTCAGGACAATGGGACTAGACTCTTTTCAATAGTGCCCAATGACAGGCCAAGGGCAGTGGGTGCAAGTTGGAACACAGGAAGTTCCACTTAAATATGAGAAAAAACTTCTTTCTTGTGCAGGTGCCAGAGCAGGGGCACAGGCTGCCCAGAGAGGCTGTGGAGTCCCTTCCCTGGAGACATTCACACCCCACCTGGACGCGGTCCTGTGCCCCTGCTCTGGGGATGCCTGCTCAAGCAGGGGGGAATAGACAAGATGATCGCTAGAGGGCCCTTCCAACCCCTGCCATTCTGTGATTCTGTGATTTTGAGGTCTCTTTCAGATAAAAGAATGTGGATCATCATGTCTGTTGAACACCTTCAAAGGAGTTTTCCTGGCTTCAGATGTGATTGGTCCATCCCTATTGTGCCTTGCACACTCCATGTCTGCTGCCAGGATGCAGGTCTCTGGAGAGGGGAAAGCCTTAATGGCGAGGTGGGGCTGAGAGCCACTGAGGTGCCACTCAGTGAAGTGTCCAGGCCCTTCCTTGCCAGGTGTTTCATGCCATGCCCCATGGGCTCCTTTCAGAACTGCCTCATTCGAGTGACACCGCGGGGCCGTGAGGCACTGGTGACTGACTTTGGGCTGGCCAGGGAGGTGGTGGAGCTGCCTGTGAAGGATGTGGAGAGGAAGCTGTCTCTGGTGGGCTCTGCTTTCTGGATGGCTCCTGAGATGCTGCGGGGAGAGCCCTATGACCGGAAGGTATGGCACTGCTTCCCAGCTCTTTGTTCATCTTCAGAGCTCCTGAGCAAGCATGGGGGTTTTCTCCTCTGCTTGCTGGTGATGTGTCCTAACAGCAGAAAAGCCCTTCCCTCTTTCCCTGGGAAACATTGCCCTGCTACCCGGACCTTTGCACTGCTTAGCATTTTGGAAGTTCCTTATGTGGCCTTGTTAAGATAAACTTTTAGGGAAATGGCTTGCTACTGTGGACAAACACAGTGAAGCCTCTCTGAGGAAGATACTTGATGATTTACAGCCCGATAAGCCTGTTGCAGGATCTATGGGGGGAGCTGTGGTAGGAGCACTGGACACATTGAACAAGAGGATGGGGCCAGGCTTCCTGAAGATGAGGCTGGACTCAAAGTGGGACTGTGGTGTTTCTGGTGGGTTCAGAAGCCCAGAGGAAGTTTAGGGGTTTGCTGCCTCCATCTCCAATGGGCTTTTTTGATGGGTTTTTGCGTAACTAATGGAAGGACCTTGTCATTGGTACTCTCCTTTCTCATGCTTTGCTCTGTGCATGCCTATCTTACCTCCCGCTCTCCCACCCCTCCTGCAGGTGGATGTATTTTCCTTTGGCATTGTCCTCTGTGAAATCCTGGGCAGGATCCCAGCTGACCCAGAAGTGCTTCCCAGGACTCAGGTAATGATTCCTGCAGCCAAATCTAATGGTGTTTTGTCCATGGTACTTGATTGTGGCTTCTCTCTGGACCAAACAGACCTGTACCCACGTGCATGTGTTGACACTCAGGTTTCTCTCTAGAGGTTTTCCATGAGAAAAATCTGATCTCAGAATTTTCAGTGCACAAGAGTTCAATGCATCTATAGTTTCAAAGCTTTTGTTAGATCAACAATTTGAGATTAAGTACTTCTGTTTAGTGACCTTAGTTCCAAATACTTTGTTTCATAGAATCATAAATGTTGGAAAAGACCTCTAGGATCATCACGTCCAACTGCCAACCCAACACCACCGTGCCTCCTAAACCATGTCCCAAAGTGCCACATCTATGTGTTTTTTGGACACCCCCAGGGATGGTGACTCCACCACCTCTCTGGGCAGCCCGTTCCAATGTCTGACCACTCTTTCAGTGAAGAAATTTTTCCTAATATCCAGTCTAAACCTCCCCTGATGCAACCTGAGGCCATTTTATCTCATCCTATCACTAGTTACTTGCAAAAAGAGACGAACCCCCACCTCACTACACCCTCCTTTCAGGTAGTTGTAGAGAGCAATAAGGTCTCCCCTCAGCCTCCTCTTCTCCAGGCTAAACCCCCCAGCTCCCCCAGCCGCCCCCCAGCACACTTGTGCTCCAGACCCTGCCCCAGCCCCGCTGCCCTTCTCTGGACACGCTCCAGCCCCTCAAGGCCCTTCTTGTCCCGAGGGGCCCAAACCTGAGCCCAGCATTCGAGGTGGGGCCTCCCCAGGGCCCAGCACAGGGGCCCCATCCCTGCCCGGCTCCTGCTGGCCACCCCAGTGCTGACACAAGCCCGGGGGCTGGTGGCCTCCTTGGCCACCCGGCACTGCTGGCTCATGCCCAGCCGGCTGTCAGCCAGCCCCCCCAGGGCCTTCTCCGCCGGGCACTTCCCAGCCCCTCTGCCCCAGGCCTGGGGCGCTGCCTGGGGTTGGTGTGACCCAAGGGCAGGACCCGGCCCTGGGCCTTGTTAAACCTCAGCCCATCAATCCAGCCTGTAGAGCCTTCCTACCCTCGAGCAGATGGACACTCCTGCCCAACTTAGTGACATATGCAAACTTACTGAGGGCGCATTCAATCCCCTTATCCAGATCATTGATAAAGATATTAAACAAGACTGGCCCCAGTACTGAGCCCTGGGGAAGCCTGCTTGTGACCGGCCAACAGCTGGATTTAGCTCTGTTCACCACAACTCTCTGGGCTCGGCCATCCAGCCAGGTTTCTACCCAACAAAGACTATACCCATCCAAGCCATGAGCTGCCAGCTTCTCTAGGAGGATGCTGTGGGAGACAGTGTCTACCAGCTAAAGTGCAGGTAAATAACATCCATAGCCTTTCCCTCATCCACTAGGCGTGTCACCCAGTCATAGAAGAAGATCAGGTTGGTCAGGCAGGACCTGCCTTTCATGAAGCCATGCTGGCTGGGCCTGATCCCCTGGCTGTCCTGTATGTGCCGTGTGAGCTCACTCAAGATGTATCACTCCGTAATCTTCCCTGGTACCGAGGTCAGGCTGACAGGCCTGTAGTTCTCTGAATCCTCCTTCCAGCCCTTCTTGTAGATGGGCGTCACATCAGCAAGCCTCCAGCCACCTGGGACCTCCCCTGTTAACCAGGACTGTTTCACTTTGACATTTCAGCTTCTCCACTGACATAGCAGGTTAAACACAACTTTTATCACAAACATTTATTTTCAAATATGTTGCAGTTAGTACACAGTTCATTTACAAACAGTGGCCTTCCCCAAAAACATGGCCTTTTTTGTTTTAACATTTGCAACATTCCCTTCCACAAAGTAGGAAGGGAAAATTTACTGTGAACAGGGATGAAAAATCCAGCAGGAAAACAGGAAATTGCTGCTTTCCAAGGAGCAATGCAAAGAACCTGCAGTGACCAGTGATTATTCCATGTTTCTGTGAGACTGAACAGGAAATAATGCTCCATCTGTTTTCACAAGATGAAGGAGGATTACATATCAGAGACTCTGAAGTTTGGAGGGACAAAGTTATGGAACCAAGTGGCTGGACCCTTCAACTCCCATTTGCTGTTGGACGTCCAGCTTATCTGCAGTTCCTGTCCTTGGCAGCCACTGCACAGTACCTGGTGCTGGTTCCTCTACTGGTTTCTGCCTTTGTGGCCCTTCTTGCCTTAGTCTGAGCTTTTCCAGGAGGACACAAACTGCCCTGTAGGGATAGCACAGAGCAAGCAGAAGGATGCTGCAGTCTCCCAGCTCTGCTAATGATTTACCATCTGTGCAGTCCTGCCAGAGCTGATGGTGCCCTGGTATCTTTGCATAGCTGTCAGTAAAATAGCTGTGATGGAGACCCTAAAAGCTTTAAACCGTGAACATTTTGCACTTTAACACCTTGATAAGGATAAAGAGCTTTTAATTGACTTTATAGCTGAAGTCTTTTCTACATACACTTCCCCCTTCTTTACAGGACTATGGCTTGGATGTTGCTGCCTTCCAAGGGATGATCAGCAAATGCCCCAAGCGTGTGATGGACCTCACTGCTAGCTGCTGTCAGGTGAGATTCTTGCACTTTTTTTTTTTTCTTTGGTTTTATTGGATTTGTATCACACTTGTATGACAGAGACAGACATTCTTGTGAACTCTGGAGAGCTTGAACCTCCTGCTCTCAGTGCTAGCACACAGGGCTCTGCCCCTTGAGCTGTGATGTGATGAGATATTCCTGGGCCCGCAGTATGCTTTCATTCACCGTGCAGTTGTGCCCCTAGGAGAAGTGTTTCGTTTGTGTATTACAGCCCAAAACATCCCAAGATTCTGCCTGTTCCCTTACATGTCGACCCCATAGTGGGAAGCAGCTTGGTGATGATGTCCAATTCCTCCTGAAGCCTGGCTGCAGGCAGAGGCACCCAGCTGATCCTCTCTGGAGGGCAGTGCCTCGCTCTTACTAGCTCTGGCATTTCAGATATCATCAGAACATGATATCTTCACCTTTCTTGCTTTAGCATAAAAGGTAATGGTGAAAGCTGGGGCCTCCCCATGTTGCCCTCAGGAAGCAGAGCAGAGAGAAGAAGATTCAAGTTAATATCTGAAAGGAAGAGAAAAACAAAGGCAGTAATCAGGTAGAGTGGAGAAGCTGGGTGATCATAATGCACCTAATTGTTAGGAGCTCAAGGCAGCAAGTGGAAGTAAATCCTTGCATGGGTCCCGAGGATGTGTGAATAACTTGCCCTCAGCGGTTCATGTCAGCAACTGGCTTAGATTTATCTGCATTCAGATCTTGTATCTCTGATACAAGCTTCCTAATGCAAGTTGATATAATAATGGGCTTCTGCCAGAAATGGCCCTTGGGGCTGTTCTTCTCTGCCCTCGTGTGATGTGCAGTTTTCGGGAGTTTCTGGTGCAGCTCCCCAGGCTGCCTCCATGGGGTCAGGCACAATGAGCAGCCCCGGGATGGCACAATGGGGGTGGCAGGATGGGGGGGTGCCCCAGGCCATGTCCGTCACTTAGGGTACACCCCAATGGCACTGGGAATGCTGGGGGATCACAGTCCACTGAGGATGAGCTGCATCAGGGAGACAAGACAGTTAGATCCTGACTGTCTTGAAATAGCTCAGGGAATGGTACATCACCCTCCTGATACCTACCTGCAGCCTTTCTCCATACAATGCCTGCCCCTGCACCATTTGGGTAGGCTTTGGGATGAGCAGTTCCCACACACTGTCCAGGTAGGGGTATAGCAGGCTGGTTTTCAGCATCTTGCTGCCTTTGCTGCAGCTGTACTCCACTATGGGACCTGTCCTGCAACTGCTCATTTGCAGCAGCATGGGTCTGGATCACCAAGTGGTGATGACAGAAGGTTCCACCAGCAGGTGTGTGGCTCAGACCAGTGCTAATAATGGATGGATGCTGTTGCCCAACCTTGGGGGACCCAGCAGAGCTGCTGCAGAGCACCCACCTCCTGTCTGGGGTGTCCTCTTCAGCATTCTCTTCTCATTCCAGGTGGATGCATTTAAGAGGCCGTCTTTCTCTGAAATCCTGGATGAGTTGGAGGACATTGTGGAGGGCCTGGAGCCTAGAAAGGATAATCATCTTTCAGGCTGAGCTGACTGCCTCTTGTGAGACTTGGCAGAGAATCACCTAAACTGTAAATTAACTGTTTGGGGGGGTCAGGAGTGAAGAAGGTGAGGAAGGTAAAAGCTAAGTGATGCCCTGGATTTATTTAATCATAGTCTTGGTTTTGAATTTCTTGGATGGAAAACATGGTTAAAAATGGAGAAGGGACTTACAAAGGGTGTGTTTTTTCCTAGCTAAGTTTTTACCAGATGTAATTAGAACACTGAGCTGCCTTTGTCTGTTTCCTTGTTAAAAGCAAATGATACTGAAGGGACCTGAATTCCCTTGAGGATGCTTTCCAAGTGTCTGACAGAAACATTGTCCTCTCCTGCTTCCCTGTGCCCCCCAGACCCAGGGTCTTTCCCTTCTCCATTCCCATGGCCTTGGGGAATCGCCTCTTGGGGGGCTGGGGTCTGTGCAGTGTGAAGGAGAGGGGCTTTGGGGTGCTTGGTGAGCCTCAGGGTCACCTTATATTTCAAAGCCTTAAAGGACCTGTCCAGCAGCCTTGCTGGAACAGGTATGCTCTGTAAGGTCTCTGGCTGGGTATCCTGGCATCATGCTCGGGGCTCAGCCAGGCATGGAGGCATCTGCCAAGGTTTTGGAGTCAGCCAGGGCCATCCACAGAGTGCCAAACTGTGCCAGCCGAGGCAATGGGGAGGGTGTGCCTTATTGAGATGGGAACTAACTGACTAATATCTCTTCTAGAAAAGCTTTGTCAAACACATGTCCCAACATCATGGCAGTCTGGATTTCTCCCCACTGTCCTTGACTGGGGTTTAAAGGCAGAGGGGTCTGCCTCACTGCTTCTCATCTTGCTGCAAACATGGTGACGAGCACAGTGCCAACAACTTGTGAGGCCGAAAGGGAGGAGATCTGGGTCCAGGATTATCCAGCATCTCACCCATTTCCCTAGCTGGCCTAGCACCCATTGCTTCCTTGGTGATGTGCGACACCCTTGCGGGCCCCAGGGCTCAGGCAGCCAGGAAAGGACTTTGTTTTGATATCGTGTTTTCTTCTGTTGGCCAGAGGAGGGTGCTGGGGCTGCCGATCCAAACGAGAAGTGGAAAGGATAATGGCTAAAAATGGTATGGCATTGCAAATTAAGGGAAGTAGGTGAGCAGTTGAGATGCTCCCCCAGATCAGCTGATTGCTGGGCCATTAGTCTGAAAGACATGTTCTTCTGGGACCAAAATGTTTGTGGGTATAAATAGGTGTAAGGTCTGTATAGTGGTGGACCTGTGGCTCTGTTCTTATAGACTGTAAGCTCTTGGAGCAAGGCTCATTCATCTGCCCACCAAAAAGTATTTGTACAGTGTTCAGCCCAGTGGGCCTTCAGCCTACAGCTTGAAGACTGTTCTCCTACCTAGTGGTAGACCTACCTGGGGGCCACATCTCAAGCTCTTGGAGCTGGATTTGGTGTCGTATATAGCCCAATGTCTCTGTGCCATAATGTCTGCACAAGGGAGTGCCAGTGATATGCTGGGACAGAGTTGTAGCGGAGGAGCATGGTGCATTTTCACCAGGGATCATAAGGAATTGGGAGCTGGCATGAAATGCACTGAATGGCACCAGGGTCACCAGCTCAGCCACATCTCCAGGGGGCATCTACAGCTCGTCATTCCCCAGAGGTTCCATTGTGCTTTTGTGGGATATTGATTTATTTGCACATGAAACCTCCTCCTCAACAGTAAACTGCTCAGCAAATACCTTCATCCCAGTTGGACACTGTCAGCCGGGGGAAGCAAAGCCTCATGAAGTAGAAGACTGAAAATAAGGGAAGCTTTTCAACCTGGAGTGGGGAGAGGGGCCACTTTTTGGCCTGTGCCGGTTTGGGGACTTCAGATCAGTGGAGAGAAATAGACTGCAACAGCAGTGCAAACAGCATGGATATATGTGTGTGTGTCTCTCAGTGAGAGCCAGCCACCACCAGCATCACAGCAATGTGTTGTATGAACATCATAGGGTGTATACTTGGCTACCAGGAGACTGCAACCTCCTAAGGCTTCCCTGGCTCCCCTGGGCTCTTCTTCCATAGAGGAATAGTCTTGAGAATGAGTAATCCAACAGTATATGCTAACACCCAAAGCATTAAAGATAGAAAGTCTTTTCCGAAGGACACTATGGATGAAGGTTAGCTGTCCACCTTGGCTTTGTCCCTGGTGTCATGGTTTTAGCTGGGATAGAGTTAATTTTCTTCACTCTAGCTGGCATAGTGCTGTGCTTTGGACTTCGTATGAAAACAATGCTGATAACACACTGATGTTTTAGTTGTTGCTGGGTAGTGCTTGTACTAGTCAAGGGCTTTTCCAGCTTCCCATGCTCTGCTGGGTGCACCAGAAGGCGGGAGGGGAGGGGGCACAGCTAAGAGAGCGGATTCAAACTGGCCAAAGGGATCTTCTGTATCATGTAATGTCATGCCCAGTATGTTACCTGGGAGGAGCTGGCTGGGAGAGGGAGGCAGTAATCGTGGCTCAGGGACCGGCAGCATCGGTTGGTGAGTGGTGAGTGCTTGTATTGTTTGTGTTTGGTTTTTTTTTTCCCCTTTTTCCCTTTTCCTTTTTATTATATTATCATTATTGTTGTTATTATCATAATCAATATTATCATAATTATTATTTTATTGTAACTATTAAACTGTGCTTATCTCAACCCACAAGTTTTTTTTTTGCTTTTGCTCTTCTGATTCTCTCACCCATCCCACAGAGGTGGGGGGAGTGAGCGAGTGGCTGCGCGGTGTTTAGTTGCCGACTGGGGCTGAACCACGACAGTCCTTTTTGGTGCTCAAAGTGGGGCACGAAGGGTTTGAAATAATAGCAGTTGCTGGTCACAGCATTGAGTCATCTGTTCTCAATATAGTTTATCCAATCTACACCATGCTGATTTTGAAGTATACATTAAAAATTGCTGTTGGTTTTTGTAGTTTGCTGTGCTCTGCAGTGATTAGAGATGTTTTACCTAGGAGATTTGTTATTAAAACACTGGCCTTGACCGTTATTTGTTATTTGGGTCTTCCATGGAAGGCATTACTGTACTTTAGGTACCACCTCATGGATACAATTAGCAATTATACCTCCTCCTCTGAGAGGTTTTTTATGGAGGAAATACAGAACGGCACCTTAGCTGCCATCGTATATAATGCCTCCTCCTTTATTACAACAACTTTTCGGTATCTTGAATATCCTTGGAGAGTTAAGATACACCTGTTGGTATTGCTTTGGCAGACGGTTTCAGCTCTGTCTAAGGTTAATAAGCAATTTAAGAATATCATTCAGAGATCTGCCCCAAGGCTCGATAGCTATGCGTGGCAGGGTATGTGGGATAGTGTGGGCAAATGCCTAAGACGGTGGGCACCCCCCGTGACGTGGGACTTCACTCCTGAACAAGTGCAGAATCCTGAAAAATTAGAATATTTGGAGGAAGTGTGTTGTCACCCTGGCCATCCCAGAGAGATGCAAATCACTGCAATGGGCTGGGGCCTGGCCCATGCCTATCGAGCCCTGTTTAACACTGCTCAGTACCCCCAAGGGGAAGAGAAGGCCTCTGTATCTAAAAAGAGAAAGACAAGGAAAGCAACAAGCACTGCGGCCACTCAACCCCCCATGACAGATGCTGTGGCTACTCCAACCCCGATGACAAGCGTTGCAGAGAATCAACCCATGCCAGTATCAGTTGCCCCCATACACAAGAAGAAATCCTGGAAGAGAAAGTCAACTCATTTGGAAAGAGATGATGAAGAAGCAAGGCCATCATGAGGAGAGGAGGAGGAAGAGGAAGAACTTGTACAAGAAACAGAAACTACCCGATCCCTGTCCTTGAGTGAGTTGCAGGATATGCAAAAAGATTTCGGCCATCGTTCAGGTGAGCACATTGTCACCTGGCTGCTCCGATGCTGGGATAGTGGTGCCAGCAGTCTGGAATTAGAGGGGAAGGAAGCCAAACAACTGGGTTCTCTTTCTAGGGTAGGGGGCATTGACAAAGCAATTGGAAAAGGAACACAAGTCCTCAGCCTCTGGAGGCGACTCCTGTCCGGTGTGAGAGAAAGGTATCCCTTCAAGGAAGATATTGTATTTTGCCTAGGAAAATGGATGACCATGGAGAAAGGTATCCAGTATCTGAGGGAACTAATTGTGCTTGAGGTGATTTATAGTGACCTGGATGATCAACAGTCATCCAAAGATCCAGACGAAGCCCATTGCACACGACCCATGTGTCAGAAGTTTGTATAGCGCGCACCATCGACGCATAGGAACTCATTGGCAGTGATGTCCTGGAAAGATGACAAGGCACCAACAGTGGCAGAGGTGATTGACAGACTCTGGGATTACAAAGCAACTCTCTCTTCCTCCCTCATCTCAGCTGTGGAGAAACTGTCCCGGGAGGTCCTGGAACTCAAAGAAGGTATGTCCTACTCCCCAGCGGTACGGACCAGTATCTCAGCCATTAGGAGTAAGCGTCCCTCTGCTCCAGAGAGAGGATACGCACCATGAGGCACCCTATGGTTTTACCTGCGTGACCACGGAGAGGACATGAAGAAGTGGGATGGAAAAACCTACCTTGACCCTAGAGGCACGGGTACATGAGCTGCAAGGGAAAACAGTCACTCAGGGGGGTTCTTCCAGGAAAGCTGCTGTTCCAGGTTCCAGCGAGCAATTCCCCAGACAGAGGAGCAGAAGCGCTGATTTTTTTCTGATCCTAATAGAGACACTGTGATTCGTATAAGTGAGTGACGAATACTATGATCAGGACTAGAGGGGCCCTGCCTCCAGCCAGGTGGAGGAAAGGGATAACCGGGCTTACGGGACTGTGTGGATCCGATGGCCTGGCACGTCCGACCCACGGGAGTATAAAGCTTTAGTGGACACCGGCGCACAGTGCACCTTAATGCCATCAAACTCTATAGGGGCAGAGCCCATCAGCATTGCTGGAGTGACAGGGGGATCCCAAGAGCTAACTGTATTGGAGGCCAAAGTGAGGCTAACCAGGAATGAGTGGCAAAAGCACCCCATGGTGACTGGCCCAGAGGCTCCATGCATCCTGGGCATAGACTGCCTCAGGAGAGGGTATTTCAATTGCTTTTGCTCTTCTGCTTCTCTCCCCCATCCCACAGGGGTGGGGTGATTGATCGAGCAGCTGCATGGTATTTAGTTGCCAACTGGGGCTGAACCACGACACCTGGCTAGATGCATTGCTTTCACAAAGCCTTTCCCCATGCTGCCTGGTCTGTCACGCTAGAGTCTGTTCTTCCTCTGTCGCCCCTGCAAAACAGTCGACTAAAGGAAGATCCTTCAACATACCAGTCCCCCAAATGGCCTGTTATGGGGTGAAGGTGTCTTGTTGCAGGGGGACTTCCCTGCAGTGCTGCTCCCATGCTGGCCACCCACTTCCCAGGAGAGCAAGGCTTGGTGCTGGTGTTGCCGTAACAATAGACTGGGCTGGTCCTTCCTCCGGATATACACCTGACTCTGTTCCTGCAGAGCAACAGCTGTGGGGCTGGGACACCCCTTTAGAAAAGTCATATGGAGTTGTGTATACTTTGGTGATGCTGGGAGTGAAGGAAGATTTTTTGGTTTTATTTATCTGCTCAGGGTTAAGAAGCCTGTCAAGGATTAAATAGATCTGGGGCAGGGAGATATTTTCTGCACAGAGCATGAGGAAGGCATCAGCCAGCATGCTCTGAGCTGCAGTGGATCAGAACTGTGTTTCTTCTGGGCTTGCCATGTGCTCCATCCACTCTCATGGTGAGGCCACATACTGGATCTCAGGGTACTGAAGGATATCAGGTCCTTGCTAGAAGGACCTTTGGTGCCTGCTGCAGGGGCAGGTGGGACTGAGACTGTCTGCAGGCACCATGTAGACTAGAAAAGCCAGTGTTGAGAGTCTGCAGAGAGTAGAGGTGGTCTGGGAATTTGCTGCATCTTGTGGACCAAGAGTTTCTCTTCACTGGCCAGAGCTAGAGGGAGAGGCAAGCATGAGAAACCTGCCATGATGCCCTCCAGGTATGAGCCCCTGTGCAGGGAGTCCAGGGCCTGAGTCCTCCACACCAGTGTGATGCAAAGTCCAGGGCAGTAGGTGCATTTCATGTCTTGGAGTCCTGGCACTGAACTGAAGCAACTGCAATGGTGGGTGGAGGGTCTGGGTGGCACACCGGGCTCACTGTTCCTGGTCCTGGCCAGGAGCTGCCTCCTTGTCATGGTTTTAGCTGGGGTAGAGTTAATTTTCTTCACTCTAGCTGGCACAGTGCTGTGCTTTGGACTTCGTATGAAAACAATGTTGAGATAACCCACCGATGTTTTAGTTGTTGCTGGGTAGTGCTTGTACTGGTCAAGGGCTTTTCCAGCTTCCCATGCTCTGCTGGGGGTACCAGAAGGCGGGAGGGGAGGGGCACAGCTAAGAGAGCAGATTCAAACTGGCCAAAGGGATCTTCTGTATCATGTAATGTCATGCCCAGTATGTTACCTGGGAGGAGCTGGCTGGGAGAGGGAGGCAGCAATCGTGGCTCGGGGACCGGCAGCATCGGTTGGTGAGTGGTGAGTGCTTGTATTGTTTGTGTTTCTGTTTTTTTTTTTCCCCTTTTTCCCTTTTCCTTTTTATTATATTATCATTATTGTTGTTATTATCATAATCAATATTATCATAATTATTATTTTATTGTAACTATTAAACTGTGCTTATCTCAACCCACAAGTTCTTTTGCTCTTCCAATTCTCTTCTCTGTCCCATGGGGTGGGGGGAATGAGCAAGCGGCTGCGTGGTGTTTAGTTGCTGACTGAGGCTGAACCATGACAGTCCTCTGCGTCTCTTCCCTCTGGTGGGCGCTTGTTCTGCTGATGCCGCCAGCACAGACCTGCCATGCTGATCCCACGGGCCATGCATTCCCACATCCTCCATTGTATCTTCCTTTGTTCTTAGTAATGCTATTTGGAAATAAAGTCTAGCAGTTCTTTTCCACATCAGCCCTGGCTGCTGTGTTTCATCATCCTGGGTCTGCTGAGTGGTGCTGCTGAAATGCCGTGTTTCCAAGTATAGGCAGCAAACACAACTAAACGAACAGCTTCATGCCATATCAGCATAGGTGGCATAATAAACCTTTAGTTAAAAGTAATTTACATACGAGTATTACCTATAAGAGAGTGGTATTTTGAGTCCATTGCCCCCCCTGTGGCCTCAGTTTGTGGCATAGTCAGCTGGTGTCTTAAGTCACCCCTTCACTTCAGTTGGGTGAGCAACAGCAGCAGCACAAGCACAGTGCAAAGGGTGCTGGAGTCATCTTTTCTACCCAGCAGCTCATAAGCCAAAAGGACCAAACCACAGTGAGATTATTTCCCTTCCCCAGCTGTAGCTTGTTTTACGCTAACTCATACATAGCATTAGTTACTCTTCAGATGCAACCCTTTCACGAGGACACCTCAGAATATCAGAGGAAAATGTTCACTATGCCAGGACAATTGGGTCTGCCATACCCAAACACAACTCATAGACCAGTGCTGAAGCTCAGTTCTCTGAGCTCCTTACATGATAGTCATCAGTGTTAGGTAGGAAGAAGACCTATCCCTCCAAAGTCCAGTTTCTTGAAGTCAATCAGTTTTCAGATTTACAGCTGTGACATCTCTGGGCACTTGCACCTGGCCAAAGTGCTGTGTTCCTCCCTGGAAAAAGCCTCTATGCAGCCCTTGGAGGCTGGCAGTAATTCCATGGGTGGTTTGGACTGTTGGGTCTTCCCATGTCCCAGACAATGCAGAAAGGTAGCACTGGAACAGCCCTCATCTGGCTAGGAGGCTGGCCTGGGTGGCACCTGAGAGGACTAGTTTGGCCCCATTTTTGCTTTCAGATGGCTATGCATCAACAAACCATCAGAGATGCTTCCAGCCCCTTATCCAGGTGCCCTGTTATGGCAGAAACCAGGTCTTCTCCCCAAAACCCATAGCCTGTCCAGCCCTGCACCTCTGGTGACTCCCCAGCCTCACTTGTCATTATTTGTGGCAAGGGAAGTGTCTGGAGATGCTCCAGGGATGTTGCCATTTCTAGGTTTCAGGTTTGGCCCTTTCCAGATCCGCTAATGAGCAGAAGAGGGTTTTCAAACACAAAATGCAAACCTGACTTTCCAAAAAGCTTTCCAGGACACAGAGAAGAAGCCCAGAGATGAGCAGTGGCCAGAATCAGGCACAGATTGACTGGGGCTATTATGCTTTTCTTCTGGGGACCCTGGGCAAGAGGATGGAAAGCAAGAGGGGACTGGCTGGTATCCTGACCATTTGCGGAGCATATTCTTTTAGGACATCTCAAGCCTGTTCCCTGCCTCTCCCCCCACTGGTCAGGTGTGAGAGCTGATGGAGGAGTGGGAACCCTTCTGTTGAGGTGAGGTGGGACCTCTGGCCTGTTAGTATGATCTAGGGAACTGGAGCCTGACTTCAGTGGTTCAATTCTTCCTGGCTGGAGTCAGTACAAGCCTTCTCTGTGACTGCTGCAGGCATGGTGCCTGGGCTGAACCATCAAGCCCAAGGACCCTCTCCCCCATATGCCTGTATCAGCACAGGGGAGCATTTTACTGCCTTCCAGTTGTTGGGGCTTGTGCTGGAGGGATGCAGTACTAGGCCATGGCTCCCTGCATCAGCCTAGGGGATGCAGGAAAATGTCACTCTGCAGCCAGGGCCAAACCACCTCACCCAACACCACTGATGGCTTGTCATCCCTGAATATTTCCTCTATGGAGTCAGGTGGTGGTCTGGGAATATTGTCTGTATGGCCTTGTGTAAACTGTTCTTGGTGTGCTCTTAATCCCTCAACATTGGTGTTCTTCACTGATGAAATTTAAATGTTGAAGGTTTCTGTGTAGTAAGAGAAGCTAGAGGGGGGCAGAGAAAGGAGATTCAGCACTTTTAGCTAGGTTAAAACTGAGGATGTCAGCACCAGCTTGCATGTCTCTGCAGAGGAGTCTGTGGTTCTGCAGAGCTGTCTGGCAGCACCTTGGGCCTGAGACGCTACTTGTGGACAACAGCATTAGCAGCTGATTGGGTGAGACACAGCTGGATGCTGTGGGACTTTGCATGATGCTGCAGTGACAGAGGATTTTGTGCTCTTAAGGCCTGAGGACAGCTCTCAATGACAGTGGCTTCTGGCAATGACCAGGACATCAGCATGACTAATAAGGAAGAGGCCAAGTCCAGTACCATCCCTCTGTTAGGAAGGACATCCATGCCCACAAGGCAGCCTGGTACAGCTGCGTGTCCATTCATCAAATACAGCACACTCAGAATCCTGCACCACCAACACCACCATCTCAGATCATCTCCCAAGGCTTTCCCCTATGAAAGCCACAGATGCAGCTGTAAGCTGGGGTGTCTGATAGGTAATGGTCCAGTCAATCCTTTGGCATCTGTGAATCTGAGCTTCTGTCATCAGGTGTGGTTTTGGGGAGGAAAATTAAATTTATACATAATATATATCTATATATTCAAAAGTGCCATCTGTGCAAGCCACAGAGGATGGTCTGAACACTTTCTGCGTTACAGGTAAGAGCTTTTCTTACTCTTACAGAAGGAGTTGGCACTCCTTCTGTGCCAACTACCCACACAATCTCTGCGCCCCCAGCATCTTACTGAGCCTGGAAAAATTCCTGGATCATAAGTTTGTCATCCTGGTCTGAGCAGCTCCATCACTAGAGACCCCCAAAAGAGTCATTGAACATGAGGGAGTCTGAGCACCATAGCCCATAGTCTAGAAGGCACTGACTGTATATAAAGCCTGGCTCCGAAACTGGAAACATCCAGTGATTTCTCCCATATCAAAGGTGCAAAGACTGAAAGTTATTGCTTATACAGACCTTCACTTGGCAGCTCTTCCAGAGACACACTGTAATTACTGATCTGTACTTCAGAGGCTACCTAAAATTCCCAAGACACTCACTGTTTTCAGAGCCCACATCTGTAATTGGAAAGATCCATTAACTTCTCCAAAAACAAAGGTACCAAAAGTAAAAGCTATTGCCAGGCCTCACCGGCCCTTGGCAGCCCTTGCACAGACGCACCAACACTGGGGTTGTAGCGACATTTTGCTGTGCTCAGTTCTGCACCCCACTTAGCAACACCCCACGCTATGTGTTGATGGCATCGGGGAGGAGGCAGGGCATTGAAGGCACAGCCCTTAGCCTCAGATCCTGCCTGCCCACGACAGCCGGCTGACCGCGGCGCTGACACCCGCATCCGCTCCCTTACCGCCTGGCCCCGCCCCCTGGACACGGCCCGGGGGGCGGTGCCAGTAGCCTCCCGTAGCGACAGGCCCCGCCCCCTGGCAACGGCCTGGAGGGTGGTGCCGGCTCTCTCCCCCGTAGCGACTGGCCCCGCCCCCTGGCAACGGCCTGGAGGGTGGTGCCGGCTCTCTCCCCTTAGCGACAGGCCCCGCCCCCTGGCAACGGCCTGGAGGGTGGTGCCGGCTCTCTCCCCTTAGCGACAGGCCCCGCCCCCTGGCAACGTCCTGGAGGGTGGTGCCGGCTCTCTCCCCCGTAGCGACAGGCCCCGCCCCCTGGCAACGGCCTGGAGGGTGGTGCCGGCTCTCTCCCCTTAGCGACAGGCCCCGCCCCCTGGCAACGGCCTGGAGGGTGGTGCCAGCTCTCTCCCCTTAGCGACAGGCCCCGCCCCCTGGCAACGGCCTGGAGGGTGGTGCCGGCTCTCTCCCCCGTAGCGACAGGCCCCACCCCCTGGCAACGGCCTGGAGGGCGGTGCCGGCTCTCTCCCCCTTAGCGACAGGCCCCACCCCCTGGCAACGGCCCGGGGGGCGGTGCCGGCTCTCTCCCCTTAGCGACAGGCCCCGCCCCCCGGCAACGGCCCGGGGGGCGGTGCCGGCTCTCTCCCCTTAGCGACAGGCCCCACCCCCTGGCAACGGCCCGGGGGGCGGTGCCGGCTCTCTCCCCTTAGCGACAGGCCCCACCCCCTGGCAACGGCCCGGGGGGCGGTGCCGGCTCTCTCCCCTTAGCGACAGGCCCCACCCCCTGGCAACGGCCCGGGGGGCGGTGCCGGCTCTCTCCCCTTAGCGACAGGCCCCACCCCCTGGCAACGGCCCGGGGGGCGGTGCCGGCTCTCTCCCCTTAGCGACAGGCCCCACCCCCTGGCAACGGCCCGGGGGGCGGTGCCGGCTCTCTCCCCTTAGCGACAGGCCCAGCCCCTTAGCAACGGCCCGGGGGGCGGTGCCGGCTCTCTCCCCTTAGCGACAGGCCCCGCCCCCCGGCAACGGCCCGAGCCTGTGTTTGCTCCGCTCGGGGGGGGCTCGGTTTGGGTGTTTTCTCTCCCCCCCCCCTCCCGCGCCGGGAGCTCCAGGCGGCTCCCGTACGGCTCCCGGGGCCTTCCCCCCTCGGGGGGCTCGGCCCGCCCCTTTCGCGGGGCGCTGTGGGAAGGGCGGGGGCGGGGCCCGGGGGTCGAAGAGCCCCAGCCGGGGCTCGGGCAGCTCTCGCTGCCCCCGGGCTCCTCTGGCGCCGGGGCTCCCGTGTTCCCTCGGGCGGTCGCAGCTCTGGGGCTGTCTCAGCCCCCCGGGCAGGCGTGCTCTGGCGTTTAGAGAAGCGGAGGCGTTGCCTGAGGTAAGGCTTCCAGAGCTTGGCGCTCTTTGGCAGCAGCTGTACTAGAAAGGTCCCTTGTGGCCTGCTTTGCTTTTTTTCTCCCGGGATGCTGTTTTGGGCGCTGAGGGGGCGGTGAGGCGGTTTAGTGGTATGGTGTTCTGTTTGGGGTTTGGTTTTTGCTTTGCTGTTTTTTTTTGCCCCTCGTGAGATCATTTTATTGTGCTGCTGCAATTCCTGTCTTTCCTGAACCTGGAACCTTGGGGGTTTTCACTGGTTGTGCCGTTCACTGTTTCAGGTGTTGCCTTGGCCTCTCAACAGCCGAGGCACAACCTACAGCGATGCTGCCTCTCCAGGCCCCCGCAGGCCCCGCTTTCTTGCCCGGCCAGGCGGGAAAGCGTGGTTGTTGCAGAAACAGCTGCGCCCTGCGACTCCTCCCCAGGTTGTTGGCTTGGCCCCAACAGCGTACAGGCTGCTGAGCTCACCGCCTCCGCGCGGGACGCAGGCGGCCCGGAGGGCTTTACCCCGCGCCATTTCCGTCCCCTCTGGGCAGCAGCGGATCCGCCGCTCGAGGGCGAGGAGCTGGGCCGACAACGGGCCGCTGCAGACTCTGGTCAGGGTACGAGGCTGCTCCCTGGGGAGCCGGCGCAGGGGGCGCGGAGGTACGCGCGGGCACTTGTCGGTGCCCCGGACCAGTGAAGGGGAGGTTAAATTGTTAGAGTGCAAATAAATACATATTATTTAGGGAGGAGTCGTGACTCAATTTAATCGCAGCTATTACTGAACAAACCAGGCAGTCATTATTCCTAATCTGTAATTAAAAAAAAATAAAGGCAGTCCTTTTTTATGCCATAAATAGAGTTGCGAGTCATTAATAGCTCAATCTAAATACAGCTGTTATTAAATCAACTGCAGGCATTAATGACTCCTGATCAGAAACAAAATAAGGACAGTTTTAGAATCTACAATGAAAATTGAACTGGAAAGCTAAACTGGGAGCAGGTAATACTGAAATTGTAACAGGGCTGTTAGAAAGTTCAGAGGCAGCGACAGCTCCTGCTTCCAACCCAAGCAGTAAACGAAGCTTTGGGTTCTTAAATGAAGAGAAATAAAGGTGAGCTGTTAAACAGTGGCTGGGGTCAAGCGTAGCTATTAAGAAAATTTGCAGGTGCGGGTGATTCCTGACCAGAACTAACAATTCCAGAAGATTTATATTTAAAAACTACAGAGCTAATGGAGTGCCATAACCGCCCGGATGTCACCGCAGCCGCTTTGGGGGAATGCCCCAGCCCCCCCAGCCACCGCTATTAATTACTGCCAAGGAGAGCGAGAGTGAAAGTAGAAGCAGTGCAGGTGAAATGCGAGCAGTACGCTTTTTCCTAAGTCATCCCTTCGTGTCAGGAGAGGAAAGAAAATGGAAAGAAGATGTTTGCAGGGGGTCTGTGCTGGGTTACCTGCGCGTCTCTTCCGTGCATCCTTGAGGAGACATTTAGCTCCTGTTGGGTGCTCGCAGGTGGGGACAGGGCGAGCTGGAGGCAGGATCGGTGCCGGCACTGATAAAGGGATGGGCAACGAGCTGAGAGAAGAGGGGGCAAGGGCTGAAAATGGGTCACCGGTTCTGCAGGGAAGGCAGCGGGATGTGACTCGGCAACCGCTCTGACGAGTGCAGGGTCATTCGCTGCGATGAAGTCGGGGTCTGTGGCTGGCCCGGAGAGGCAGCAGAAATCCCAAACTCTTTGCGGGGGTACCGGCCAGATTAGGGCAACACCTGAACAGTAAAACCATTTAGGGGAAGCAGAGCTGGGCTGCACCGCGTGGCCAACCTCCCTCTTCTCCGTGAGTCCCAAAGGGGCAGCTCCAAGAATGTGCTGAGAATTCATCCCTTGCGCTAAAAATGAGACGCAAGTAGCACCCACCCGTGAATTTTATTTTCTCTCTCGCTCTGCGGCTCCTGCCTGCTTGTCTCTCCTCAGTGCTCACCTGCACCTGTGCTCGGATGGGGCAGCTGAGGGAAGGTGCTGCCATCTCCCCGGCCCCGGCGGACCGCCCCTCAGCTGTGTCCTCTGTCAGGGAGCGTCGTCATCTCTCCTGCCCCCCAGAGCGTGTCCTGTAGTGGCAGACGCGCGGGCTTTTCCCTGCACGCGCATACGGGAAGGGAAGGGAAGGGAAGGGAAGCACAGTGAGAGCTGGGCTTGTCAAAGCGTAATGGGGGTGGTGGGAAGCGTAGCTAGAACCGGAGAGCTACAGCGCAAAAGCGAAGCGGACGGGACACAAAAGTAAAATGGTGCACAGGAATGCTGAGGAGAGAACTCCTGCAGCACACAGGAAATCAGTGTCAGAATCTATTTTCTTCTGACTGCCAAATTAAAAATAATGGCACGCTTTGCAACGCTAAGCTCACTCTAATCGTCTGAACTGTTTCTTTCCAACCCCCCACTGCCCCCAGCACACCGTTCAGCCTCCTCAGCCTGAAATGCCTTGTTTTTCTTCTTTTTTTTTTTTTAATGACAGGGCAACTTCTGTTCCCGAGGTGGTGCCTACAGTACAGCTATCTCTTCGAAGGCAGTTTGGTTTAGGTCAGAGAATGTTTAGCCTGGACTGAATCAGCCTCTGTTTCTATTTCTGGAAATCGTCGGTCCTGTGCATCAAGCCCGGAAAAAAGGAAATATGAACCAAAGGACCTGGGGCCTGCAGGGCTAGGAAAATATTTGAGAAGAGGTTCAGCGGGGAAATGACTGTTTGTCTGTGGGGCGTCCAGGCAAGCAACCCAGCTGCTAGAAAGCGGCGCTGTCCCCAGGATGGCCTCGGCGGTCCCGTCGGAGTCGGGGGAACAAGGACAAGGCAGGGTGAAGCATCTGGCCTGCCATGTGGACCGTGACTGTACAAAGCACGTGTGATGCACTGCAAGTTTACCTGTTTAAACTGTGAGTTAAAGAAGGTGTGCAGTTGCTTTGTAAACAGCCGACGCTCTAAAGCTACACCCATCTAATTGCTAGCTGTATTAAATCTATCGTATTGCTGTTTCTGCATTAAAAAAGAAAAAACCAACACACCTATGTAAGCACGTCTAAGTACAATGGAAAACCACTGTTTAACGCGTGGCATGTGCGGGTGGTTTTTTTGGGGCGGGGGGGTGGGGTGTATGACAAAAACCTGCGAGAGACACACGCACACACGCACATGTCATGTTTAGCGCTCACCTAAACCCAAAAAAGAAAATCCACTCTTTATTTTGCAGCATTAGCATTAGCTTCCAGCGCACAGCCTGAGCGCGCACCTCTGCTCTCACCGTCTGCTCCCTCTTCAACCGTGCGTGGCTGTCATCAGCTTGCACAGGCTTTGCTCGTGCAAGTTTCCGCGACGGCTTACGAGAAGGCAGGCAAACAGACCCAGCAAGACGCGTAGTGCCTTCCTCTATGGGCTCCGTCCAGCCTTTGTTAAAATGAGCAGAAAAGACATCTGCTGCTGCCTTTGCCCTGACTGACTCTTACAGAGAGCATCTGACTTGACCTGCAGCAAAGCGATGCCCCAGGCAGCAGCACGTATTGGCGCGGACCGCGGTTTCACCCACCTGCTTTACTGCGCCGGTCCTTTCCCACGGCCGATGCCGCAGATGTGGCGCGGCCCACCCCCAGACCTCTTTACGAGGGTTCCCTGGGCTCTGCAAGTCGCCTGCTGGACGTGTTGCTGATTCAGGCACGGGCAAAGTCAGCTTCTTCGCTGGCCTCGGGCCAGGGCAGCCCCGTACCTGAGGGAAACTGAGAATATCTCCAGCGAGATCTCACCGGGAGGCTGGGACCTCGTCAGTAGGGGAGAAGGCCAAGCGACTGACACTGAAAGGGATCTCTTTGCTAGGCTGTAGATCGTAAAGTTAAAAAAGAAAACAAACCTGCCTTTTTTAAAATGCCCCCCTTTGAGTCTGCCACGTTTGATACAGATTTTTTAAATTGCAGGGTCTATCTCCTACAGGCCTCATGCAAAGGGAAGCGAGTACCTCTGGCTCTCAGGACAAGGGGGTCCCTCAGGAGCCCAGGTGCTCACGCCAGCCGGCATCTGGCACAGCACAGGGCAGGAGCTTTGGCAGTAGTACGTGAGCTGAGAATGAGAGTCCGGCAGCGCCGCACGCTTCTCCTGTGAGCCGCCGAGGCTCGCGCGCTGTGCCTTCCGCAAATAAAAGGCCAGAAGAGTCAGCATTTCTGCTAGTTCCAGCCTCATCCGCACCCTCGTCGGTGTAGCTGTAAGCAAGCGTCCCGTAGCGACTGGGAGCGTGGCAGCTGGGCTTCCTGCGCTGCCTTAGGTTGTGCCCTTGGAGAGACCCTTCTCCGAGCCCCGTGAGCCCCGGGGTGGGTGGGCTGCGGTGCCGTTCAACGCTGAATAGGCACGAAGGCCTGTAAACAAAATGTATTTATATCGCACCCGTACCCGGCAGCCAACCGCCGCTTTATTTACGTATCCTGCACCTCCTGCCGACGCTTTTAAACTTAGCCGATATTGCCGCAGTTTTCACTGACGGGGCAGGGGACTGCCACGCTGCAGGGGCAGTGTCTGGGTGTCTCTCACGGACACAGACGTCCTCAGCTGGGTAGGGACAGGGTGAGAGCTGGAACAACTCTGCTGACATGTACGGGCCGTCCCAGGGCAAGGCTCCTGGGTCTGGGGGCTGAAAGGCGAGCCGCGCTGGGTGGTTGGTGTGGGAGTTGTGGAGCAAGTAGGGGGGAAAAAAAGCAACAGGAAAAAAACATCCAAATGTTTCACAGCAGGTAGAAATCTTGGCAGAAAGCAAACTGAATGCTGTAAAGACAAAAGCCGAAAGCCGGCTATGGACTGTACGAAAAGAGTCAGTGCCACGGAAGGAGGTTATTTCTTCCACTGACCGTAGGAGGCTTTTCTGTGAGAAAACACAACACCTCTTCTTTCGGCTACGGCGCGGTACCGCAGCAGTAACGGGCCAGAGCGTGCGAGCGCCTCTGGCAGTATCGGTAACGGCCGGGGCACGGCCGAACGGCCAGCCCACCTTCCGCACAAGGAGAACACCGTTCCCCTGGAACGCCACGCAGACCCAGGACGGGTACGGCGGAGGCCGAGCCCAGGCGCCCCCATTGCCAAGGACCACCTTGGCCTCGCAGCGTCTCACGCTGCGGGGTGTTTTGCAGGCCGTGGCTAAGCTCAGGCCCCCTGCTCGTGGCTGCCCCCGGTCCCCCGGCGCCGGTCGGGCCCCAGCCCCCAGCGCGGTGCGGCGCAGGGCAGCGGCCCAGCAGGGCGGCCCCACGGGCCCCAGCCCGCACCCCCCCCCCCCGTGCCTGCGGGCAGGGCCCCGCGGCCGCCGGCCCCTTCCTCCTCTGCTCGCTCCCGTCGCGGACGGCTCGGTACGTGTCACGAGCGGCAGCCCCGTTCAGCCGCTCCCGGAGGGCGCGCGGCTCTGCCCGGCCGTGACCGGGGCCCGCAGGGGTCTCTCGCTCGCCCGCTCGCCCCGAAAGGAGCCGGCCCCGAGCCGGCGCGTCCCGCCCCGCCCGGCCCTCGGCGCCCTCGCGAGCTGAGCGCGGCCCGGCCAGCAGGGGGCGCTGGCGCTCACCGGCTGGGCGCGGGGGCGGTCCGGCGCGGGGGCGGGGCCGGTGGGGGCCGGTCCTTCCGGCCGCCCTCTAAGGGCCGCCCCGCGGGGCCCGGGCTTCCGGTGGCGTGTGCGCGGCGCGGGGGAGCGAGGGCGGGAGCGGTGCGTGTGGAGGCCGAAGCGCCGGTGCGTGGGGCGGCCGGGTCGCGAGGCGTCCCTGTGCGGTGCCGGGGCCCCTCTGCGGCCCGGCGTGGGAAGCCCGTGGCCGGCGGAGCCTGCTCGGAGCTGGGCGGGGAGCGCCGCGTCAGTCCGGCCGCAGGCAGCCATCCCCTGCGGTGGCCGGCAGCCCCTCGGGACGCCTGGAGGCCTGGCGGCGCCCGATCCTCGCCTGCGGCAGCCGCCTGAGAGAGCAGCGCGGCCGTAGCCGGGGGCCGGAGAGCGCTGGTGGGTGAGCTCGGGCAGCGGTGGGGGCTCCGTGTGGGTCGGTGGTGGGGGGCGGCTCCGTCGCGCCGGGCCCGGGCCCGGGCCGGGCTCGGTGCCGGGCGGGGGGGCGGCTCCGTCGCGCCGGGCCCGGGCCCGGGGCCGGGCGGGGGGCGGGTCGGCTCCGTGCCGGGCCCGGGCCCGGGCCCGGGGCCGGGCGGGGGGCGGGTCGGCTCCGTGCCGGGCCCGGGCCCCGCAGAGAAGCGCTGGTCGGGCATCGTTCGCTTTTGCACAATGTAGGGCTTTCCCCGTTTATTTTCTGTGTACTGTGTTTTGGGCCACCTGAAACCCTTTGGCCGGGGAGGTTTGGTGCGGGGAGATGGCAGGTCTGGAGCCTGAAAGATCTCGGGTGGGGGGCGGGGGAGGTATTTTTGCCTTAAAACTCTGAGCCCACCTCGTGTGTCATGTCGTGAGTCTCGTGACTGTGGCAAATGGCTCAGTCGGGCGTTTTCTGATAAAAAACTTCTGAACGTGTGCGTGTGTAGGCACGGGGAGGTTTGCGCAGGGTGACGGAGCCCCTTGTGCTTCTGTGCTAATGTCTACCTGTTCTAGACCTCCAGTGTTGGAAAGCCTTTGTTTAGTGCCTGGTTGTGCCTGCGTAACAAATGTTTTAGCTGCTGATGTGTTATACCTCTGCTGTGAACTTTTTCCTGGGTGGCTTGATTGTTTCTGGTTGTCCGTGTAAATCTAGGCAGCTATTTTCTGCCCGGTGGTGAAGCCTATCGCTTTGGATAACAAAGGGCAGGAGAGCAATAAAGAAAAAGGTGATCTGTCTGCTGCAGCTCCTTGCAAACGATTCGTTCCTTATTTTCTGCCCTTGGGCAGGCGTTGTGCTTTCCAGATAATGCAGCCTCTCCTGTGCCTGTCCACGCCGTGCATTTTTGTCCTGCCCTTGCTTGAAAAGGCTCTCCTTGCCTTCCTCCTCTCTGCTGCAGTTGGCTTAATCTCTCGCTGCTGCTGCTGGAAGAGGGATAAAGGGAGTGTTGTCGATCGGGTTGTTAAAAGCTTTTTCGCGGGCTGTAACGCGCGGGAAGGGGTGGGCGGGGGGGGCAACTCAGTACGGGGGAGGGGGGAGGATCAGGCTGCGGGGAAAATGGGAAACCAACATCACCTTTCCCTCCTACGGCGCAGCCCGGCCGCACGGCTCCCCGGGGATGCCCCTGCCCGCGGGTGTACCGTGTGTGCGCCCCCCGCGTGGGGCGGGGGACGACGACACACACCCCCACACCGTCGGCGGCACTGGGGCAACCCCTGCCCCAGGGCTCCGCGCTCGTACCCGGCTCTCCCCGCTCCGGCACGGCACGGGGCTGGACGCACCGAGGAGACCCCGGGGCGGCTTCTCGCGTCCGGGCGAGAACAGGGCCCGGCCCCGAGCAGCAGAGCGGGCACCGCCGGTAGCTCGGAGGAGGGGGGCCGGCTCGGCTCGAGGCGTCGGAGCGAAAAGGGACGAGAACCGGCCCGGAGCGTCCGGGGGTTGCGGGGGGGCGGCGGATGGTCCGGTGGCCGGGTTCGGCTCCGTGCCGGGCCGTGGGGCAGCCGGAGCCGCGCCGGGGGGCAGGTGAGGAGCCGCGTGCGTGGCTGGGCGCGCTGTGGGTCGGCGGGTTTCGGCTGTGGGGTCTCCCGGTCCGCGGAGTCCCCGGGGGGGGGCGTTGCGGGCAGCAGCGGCCCCGGGCCGAGCGCTGTCGTGGGTCGGTGGTTGGGTTTTGGGGCCGAGCCCGTGCCCGGCCGTGGGGAAGTAGGGGCAGCCCCACCCGGCTCTCGGCTGCTCCTTGTCGGGGTCGGGCGGCGGCGGCGACCCCGGCGGGGGCCCCTGCGGTGCCGGGCGGGTCCCCCCTTGGCCGCGAGGCAGGCAGGGACCCCGGCTGCTGCCGCCGCGGTTTGCTGGAGGCGGGCTGGGCCCGGCCCCCTGTGGGGTTGGGGTGCGGGCCCGGCGGTGCCGGGGAAACGAGGCCTGCGAGAGCAGGAGGAAAGCGCTGCCGGGCCGGCGCTGGGCTGCCCCGCCGGGGTGCGGGGCCGGGCCCGCGCAGTTCAGTTCCCGAGGCCTCCCCGACAGTGCCCGCGTGGGCCGTGGGGGTGCGGGGCTGCGGGGTGGCTGCGCTCTCCGCGGCCCTGAGCGTTGCCCGTGGGGACTGCGGAGGGGGCCGGGACGCAGCCAGGCTCAGCTGGTTTGGTCCCTGAGCGGGGAGAGCGCAGCTCTTCTGTTCCTGGGCCTTGAGAGCAGGCTCCTGTGGCTGACGCCGGGGCCCTGAAACAGATCGAGTCGTGCGTTTTGAGGGCCTGACCGAGGGGACTAAGTCGTGTGGTTTTGGGCTGAGGAGCAGAGGTCAAGTGCTGCATTTTTGGGACTTGAGAACAGGCTCAGCAGCTGGGCTTTTTGGCTCAGAAACGGTCCCAAAGTGAGCTGGTTTGGGGGCCAAAAGCAGAAGCTGGTTTGGCTGCTTGTGCAGGCTGGGGGGTGGGGGTGGGGGCATTAGGGGCTTCAGGGGAAAGCAGGGGTTGGGCAGGGTACGAGGACCCTCCCCGGAGGTGGGGGTCCGGTCGCATCGGACCCCGAAGTTCGGGAGGCCGGCATGCACCAGAGCGAACTTGCCACCTGAGGCGGGTCTCTGGAGGAAGGGTGCTTTTTGGATCCAGCACAGCGCATCCTCTTTGGGTCCAGCTCTTCTTTCTGTGCTGCTTAGGATAGTTATTAACCAATCAATTAATTACACAAACTAGAGTCACAGCAGCTCTATCGGCTCCATCGTGGTTCGGAGCTCTGAATCAGTTTCATTTGGTGTCTAACACGTTTTTTTTCCCCAAGGAGAGGCTAAGTTTCAAAGTTCTCACAAGTGTGTCAGTCGATAAAATTGAGTTACGATTATTAAAACCACAAAGGTGACAGGAGTCTCACAGATCTGGTCTATTTCTGAAAATGTATTCATCCCATGCAAATGTCATCGGGATACAGATCATCTGCACTTCATGCTCTGACAAGACAAGATGCTGAGACAGGGATGAGCTCCAAAAGGACTGCTGAAAACTAAAAAAAACCGCACTCCACAAAGTCATGGGTTTTTTTTTTTTGCGTTTGGGGGGGTGGGGTGGCTTTAACAAAAGAGTGCAGTGTTGGCTGGCAGCAGCCTGCAGGGCATTTTTGCTGCCTGATCTCTCCTTTTCTTCTCTTCCACTCCTCTTTCAGGGCTGTAATTGTCATTTGGATAGTTTTAGAAGAGCAGTTAAGTTCCTCGCCTGTGTCAATGTGCTGGTAATACCAGGAAGGTGAATGCTTGAACCGGTCGGGCGGGTGGGAATAACTTGGCTGCAGGTAGAACTTCTGAGGGAAGACCAGCAAAACCAGGAAGCAAATAGCAAGTTCCCAAAAAATGTGCGGGTGTCAAACATGTAAGAGTTTCATTGCCGAATGTTTTTGGGAATATGTTCCAAATGGCTATTTTTGGTAAACATAAATTTTCAGGAGATTCAGGGTTGTGTGTGGCAAAACATGTCCCTCTGTTTTTGTGTCCTGCCGCACAAACGGCGGGCGGCAGGGCTCTTGTTCCCCGCTCTCGATATTGCCCCAGCAGGGCTGCGATATTTAGACCTAAGTGGGGATGGGTTTAGGAATGGAAGGAGAGAGAACGCCTGTGCTCTGTAAGGGCTGTGAATGCTGACCCTTTGTCTCCGTCTGCCGCTTTTCCTGTGCGGGTGATGAAGATGTTTTACTTTTCTCTGTTGTTCCTGGTCTAAATAGCTGCAAGGCTGTCGCCGCTGTGGGTGTGCAATTTGTGTTGCTGTGTTTCTGTGGAGTCCTAGCCACGGCTCGCTTCTAGTGTGGCCAAGGGTCAAGGTAGGGCTTTCAGTTTAAAGCTTCAGAAGCGCTGCGCGCTGAGATGGGTGTAGGTGAAACTGCTGTTGCGCCTGCAGCTGTGCTCGCAGGGATGCTGGGCGGCTCCGCATCAGACCGGCGAGGTGCGCGTGGACCTCCGTCGGGCTGCGCCCTGGGTGCGCGAGCGTGCCGTGTGTTTGCTGTTCTGGCTTGTACGTGCGAGGGCTTAACGTTTGATTTAACGCATTTCCTTTAACGGCAGGCTGTAGTTGGGCTCTAGATGGTATTCCTACGGGGGCGCAAGAGCTGTGGAATGGTTAAGCTGTTGCTGTGCCTCCAGGTGACTTGTTCAGTAACACTGTTTTTCCAGGTGCAGATGGATGAGTTGTGCAGAGCAACAGAGGAGAGCCCAGGGGAGCACTGTAAGAAGGTGAGTCTGTGTGTAGTACTGGAGGGAAGATGTGACTGATGGCTATAGGGCTCCATTATGAGTTTTACTCTTTTTTTTTTTTGTGATCTGAGGGCGCTAAGCGATGAGCCGAGCGTGATCTGGGCCCTGGAGGTGAGTCAGGCAAGGTGACCGGTGCTTGGTGGGCTGGAGTAGGTGTTCTTTTCCAGGTTATTCAGGGTTTTTTTTTCCCTTGTCTTCACTTTCCCATCCCAATTTGGGGCCGATTCCCTCAAATGCGGACTTCCCCCTGTGGGGCTGCTTATGCAGCCTGGGAGCTGCTGCCTGGGCACAAAAATACCTCAAACCCCCTGACTCTGGGTCTGCAATGGGGGGTGAAAAAACAAAGAATTCTGGTGGAAAGAAAACAACTTGGGGCTTCTGGGAAAGCCAACTCCAGCTGGATTTGTGCAGATGGAAAGGAAAAAAAGGGTGGTGGTGGGGAAGGAACAACCACCTAAAAGCACCCACCAACCATTCTCATGCACAAAACCGAAAGTGAAAATGACCATTTTTTGTAGGGTAAAAGCACAAAAAGTCACCACAGAACTCAGTAGTTTGGAAAAGCAACCCCAATTATTACATTATGTAAAGAAGGCGGGGAAAAAAAAGAAAACCAAAACGAAACCCTATCACAACCCTGATGCCACATGCCTATAAGCAGTTCCTGGGGCTTATTCTGCAGGGGTGGGGAACCCAACCTTGTTCCCCAGGTTTGCTGTGCTGCTTCTCCTCCCCCGGGCATGGGCGGGGGGGGGGCGGGCAGTGGCATGGACAGTAGCAAGCACCAGATTTTTTTAAGCAGTCGAGAGGAAAGGACTGAAATGCTCGAGACGCTTTGCTGTTTGGTGCAGAGGCAATGAACGGTGCTGCTGGGGCTGCGAGGGGAAAGGTGCAGAGGAATAGAAGCTCTGTGGATGCAGCCAAGTTACGGTTTCTGGATGGTATTAATCGAGAAGAGTAATTCAGATAATGCTGCTGCCCAGCGACCAGAGTTGGGTACTGAGCCCGGGAGCCGTGCACGCACGGTGGCGTCCCTGTGATCCGCATTGCTCTCTCCGCAGGTGACAGCCCTGCGATGCTGCGGTGCCTGCGAGGTGATGCCGCCGTGCTCGTTGCTGCTTCCTGGTAAGGAAAGGCCTCCTCCGCTCCTGCTGCAGCGTGGTGGTGTGTCGGACACGATTCCCTGTGTCAGGTGAGGCCTAGGGCTGCCGGCGAGGTGAGTGAGCCCCTTTGGTGGGTGCCGGGGTGTCTCCTTGTGTGCCTGTACTGCTGGTGCTGGTGGGATGGGAAGCTTGAAATGACCCGCTGAGGCAGACTTCTGGTATGCTAAAGGCGAGCGGGTGAGGGCAGCCCCAGGAGTTACCCAGGAGCTGATAGAAGGGAAGAGGGAAAGGAGGAGGAGGATGAGGATGACCTTTTCCCCCTGCCCAGGGTGCAGAAGATGGCCGACTCCCCAGCTCACCAGAGCTCCCCCTCAGCCTCCCCTGGCCCCACTTGCCCCGTGCTCCTGCCCCCAGCTCCGGCACGAGCGAGCTAGGCTATGTGCCTAGGAAGCCTCATCTCGTAAGAGCTGTAAGACACCCATGTATTCTCTTTAGGTGCAGGATGGCCTAGAGTCTGGAGCTGCAGAAGAGGCAGGGAGGAGAGAAGGGGAAAGAAGCATCTGAACGGCTAAATTGTGCCAGCAGTGCTGAGAGCAAGAGTCGCGGTGAGTCCTGGGCCACTGGGGCCCCGTTGCCTCTCTTGTGCGTCCTGGGCCCTCCCTGTCTCTCCCCTGGCCCCCTCTCTTTCCTTACCTGCTGCAAAATTAATTTTTTTTTTGTGCTCCCCCGCACCTTCTTTCTCCATCTCACTCTGAGTGGCTCCCTGCCTCCCCGTCTTTTCAGTCCTCCCTCTCTATGTCCTGTAGCCTGTGGCTACTTGTTCTTTCTCCGCCTCTCTCTGCCTGGCTCTGGCTCCGTTTTTATTTTTTTATTCCTCCTGCTCTCTCCTGTAGCCTGTCGGTATTTTGTCTTTCTCTGGCTCTCTTGGTCTGACTCCCTGTGTTACTGAAAAACGCGGTAAAATCGGAAACAACTCCTCAACGCCAATTTAGTATTAAAGAGCAGGCGTTCTTTATTCACGGCACCGGATGCACGGGGGATTGCTCCTCCTAATGTGCGTACCTCACACACCTTTCGCCTACAATTTATAGATGAAAATTTTACGTATTCATACATATTCATTATTGTCCTGTCTACTGATCGGTACAAACTTGCTCGTTCCTTATGTAAATTACTGTGCAGGCTTGATGGTGGTCCGTGAGTTGGTGGTCGCGATCTCCCCCTGCCAGAATTGCCTTTTACCTTGGCTCTTAATCTTGGCAGTCTTGGCTAGTTTTCTCAGTCCGCTACACGAAACCGCGTTTTGTCATCCTTTTCTGACAGAAGCACGTTGTCTGTTGTTCTGCTGACATTAACGATCGCCTAGGGACTAAAATGCAGATCGACAGATGCACTGATTCGTACACTCCGTGTTCCCGTAATGGAACACCGTCTCTGGTTGGTTGATTTCATCGCTTTGGTGACACCTGTTCCTGTTGTTCAGTTTCTTCTTTTTTGGCTTTGTGTGATTCTCTCTGTGATTCTGTTGTTCTCTGCCTCTTGCTTTTCCCAGCTCCCCGTCCCTCAATTTGAATGCCCGTTATCCTTCACCAGCTCACTCTCCCTTGGTTGCCATCCCCGTTTCTGAATTCCTCCTGCTTTGCCACTTGGCCCGTGACTTTTTTCTTAATCTCCCTCTGTCTGCCTCAACGCTCCCGACACGCTTTTTAATTCGTCTGCTCTGCTCTGTACCCTGCTACTGTTCTTGCCTTTCTGAGTTCTTCGTGTCCAGCTCCCTTTCCCTATTCATGAATTCCTGTTCTTCCTGCACCCACCGCTGTTCCCTGTGATCTGTCTGTCTCTGTCCAGCTCCCTGTCCCTAGGTTTTAATTCCTGCCTCTGCCCACTGTAGCCTGTCTAGATTTTTCTCTCGGCCTCTCTCTCTGTCCGGCTCCCTCTCTCTGTGTTCTAATTCCACGTTCTCTGTCACGTAGACCCATGCTGTTTGTTTGTCCTCATCTCTCTCTGTCCGGCTCCTTGCTGCTATGTTTTATTTCCTCATTTCCTCCCTCTCTGTCTTGGTAGCCCATTGCTGTTGGTTTTTTTCCCCACTTGTTTCTTCGTTTGTCTCTGTCTGCCTCCCAGTGCCTGATCTTTAATTCCTCCTTCCCTGTTAGGCCGCTGTTCCTTTTTTTCCATTCTACATTGTGTTCTCTTTGGTCTCCTGTTCTTATTCATCGGTTCCCTCCTCGCTGCCCTGTGGCCTGTCCCCATTTTATTGTTGCCTCTCTCTCCCTCTCTCTGGCTTCTTGCCCCTGTTTTGAAAATTCCTCCCTCTCTTCTCTCTTCCCTGTTGGCCGTGTGATCTTCAGCCTTTCTCCATCTCTTTCTGCCCAGCTCTCTGTGTCTATTCATTAATTCTTCCCTCTCTGCCCTGTAGCCTGTAGCTTTTGTCCTTTCTCCATCTTGCTGTCTCTGGCTTCCCCATGACCCTATTTTAGAATTGTTTCTCTCTTCTTTCTGTACGCATTGCCATTCCTTTTGCTCTCCATCTCCCTTTGTTTTGGGTGTTTTTTTTGTTGTTGTGTTTCTGGCTCCCTGTCCCTAATTGTTAATTCTCTGCCTTCTCATGCTCTGTACCACATAGCCCCATGGTTTGTTTTGTGGTGTTCCCTCCCCGGCCCCTTCCCTCCGTTGTTGGCTGTCTCGGCTCCCTGTCCCCGTGGCTTCATTCTTCCCTCTCTGCCGTGTTCTTCTCGCTTATCTTGTCTGTCTCCATCGCGCTCGGTCCAGCTTCCTGCCCCTATTCTTCTTTCCTCCCTCGCTGTCGTGCTGCCTGCCCCAGGTTCTTTGTGCGTTTCCAGCCTGCTCCTCATCCTTCTTTGTTGGTCTGTGTCCTCTCTTCCCCCCTCTTTCTGCTGCCTCTCTTCCCCTCTCTCTGCTGCTTTTATCTCCACCTCCGTCAGGCTCCCTGTCCTTCTCTGGCCGTCCTGTTCCCTGCCTCGTGCCTTCTCACTACACGCACACACGCCCCCCCCGCCCCGTCCAGCCGGGTGCCGCTTTTATCCTCTCTCCTCCTACTGTCCTGTGCCCTGCTCCTCATCTTTGGTCTCATCTCCTCCCCCTCTGCCCAGCAGCCCGTCGCTCCAGGAGCCAGGCGACGGACGTTCCGCTCCCTGCCAAACCAGGACAAGCGCGTGCTGTGGTTTAGCCCCAGCTGGCAACTCTGCACCAGGGAGCTGCTTGCTCGCTCCACCCTCAGTGGGCTGGGGGAGAGAGCTGGAAGGGTAAAAGTGAGAAAAATCATGGGTTGAGATCAAGACTGTTTAATAGGTAAAGCAAAAGCTGTGCGTGGAAGCAAAGCAAGGAATTAATTCACGCCTCCTTTTTGGTGGGCAGGTGTTGAGCCATCTCTGGGAAAGCAGGGCTCTGTCATGTGTCATGGTTACTTAGGGAGAGAAATGCCGTAGGCCCTACAGACTCCCCCTTCTTCCCCCAGCTGCGTGTGCTGAGCATGATGTCAAATGGTATGGAATATCCCTTTGGTCAGTTAGCTGGGAAAGCTTTCCCAGCTGTCCCAGCCTACTTGCTGGTGGGGCACTGAGAGAACCAGAAGAGGCCCTGACTGTGGAAGCAGTGCTCAGCAAGAACCAAAACATCTCTACATTATTAACGCTGTTTTGAACATAAAACCAAAACTTATCCCTTCCTAGCTACTGTGGAGAAAATGAGCACTATCCCAGCCACCACCGTCTCCGTGCGGCTGTGGCAATGGTGGCCGAGGTGGCCTTGGGGCAGGGGGAGCGTTGGGGACCCTGAGCCACGAATCGCTCCTGGGACTTGTTACGTGCGCGCCTGCACCAACACCTGCCCTCTCCTTTGGCCTGAGGGCTGCGTTTGCGCTCCCTTGGCGTGGGGCAAGGGGCTGTGATGGAGCCCGGGGGAGGAGGTGGTGCACTGTGGGGGTGAGGGGAGGGGGCCCCCCGTTGCTGCTGCGCCTCAGCTGTGGGCGGGGTCTGGCTGGAGGAGCCCCAGGTGCGGGCAGTGGGGCTGGCGGTGCCGGCTCCTCCCTGGAAAAGGGGTGGTGCCCTGCTCCGGGGGGCCAGTGTGAGCCGAGGGCGGGGCGGAGCGGAGCTGTGGCCGAGCGTCAGCGGGCTGCGAGTGTAGCGAGGCAGGAGGTGAGCGGGGGCTGGGTGGGGGGCCGCTGCGTGCCGGGTCAAGCCCCGAGGAGGGCTGCGGCGGGGCAGCGGCGGGTCGGAGCGGGCGGTGGGGAGAGCGAGGCTGTGCTGAGGGCTCGGTGGGGCTTCCGGGTGCATCGGCGGGAGGGGCGGTGCCCCGCAGGGTGAGAGAGCGGGGAGGGCGGGCTCGCGGCGTGCGGGGACCTGTGGTGGTGCGTGTGGCGGCTGGGCGGGCGGCCGTGTTGTGGCGCAGAGCATGGCGGGAGCTGTAGTCCTTGTGGCGGGGGGCTGCCGTGCGGCCGTGTTGTGGCGCAGAGCATGGCGGGAGCTGTAGTCCTTGTGGCGGGGGGCTGCCGGGCGGCCGTGTTGTGGCGCAGAGCATGGCGGGAGCTGTAGTCCTTGTGGCGGGGGGCTGCCGGGCGGCCGTGTTGTGGCGCAGAGCATGGCGGGAGCTGTAGTCCTTGTGGCGGGGGGCTGCCGGGCGGCCGTGTTGTGGCGCAGAGCATGCCGGGAGCTGTAGTCCTGGCGCAGTGGCTGCCGGCCCTGTCACGTGGCTCGCCGGGGCGTGGCGGGAGGCGCGGTGTTCCGGCGCTCGGGTGCCGGGCGGCCGTGCCGCGTACGGTAGGCGCGGTGTATTTTTGGGGTTGGATTCGTGTTGATTTCTGGGGGCTTGCGGGTGCGGCCGCTCCCCGAGAAGCGGTGAGTTCCCCGGGAGCTGACAGAAGGGAAGAGGGAAAGGAGGAGGACCTTTTCCCCCTGCCCAGAGTGCAGATGATGGCCGCCTCCCTGGCTCACCGGAGCTCCCGCTCAGCCTCCCCTGGCCCCCCCCTTGCCCCGTGCGCCTGCCCCCAGCCCCGGCACCTCCCCTGAAGCGTGCTGCGTAGCCCTTGGCCGCCCCCAGGCCCTGTCGTGAAGGCAGCGAGCCGGCCCTCGAGCGCACTGGATTCCCCCTCGGCGCAGGGGCCCTTAGCAGTAGCGCGGGGAAGGAGCGGTGTGTCCAGAAGCCCCTGCGCAAGGAGGGGCTTTGGCCAGGATCGATCGACGGTAATGACGGTCGCTGTTTCTTCTTTCCCTCTCCCAGACACCGTGCTGCGGACGTGGTTGTCTGTCCTTCCCCCGGGGATGCCGTTGACTGCGGCCGTCTCAGGCTTGCGTGGCTTCTCTCTGCCCGGCCTCGCCGTCTGTGCAGCGCGTGGCCAAAAAGGGATAGACAAAGCCCTTCCCGGCTGTGGACAGGAGCTGCCTCGGCTGAAGCTGGAGACGCCAACGAAAGGTAAAGAAGAAGAACTGAAGGCGCTCTGGCTGCCAGCTGCCTTCCTGCCGCAGGCAAGAGAGAGCCTGTCCCTGCAGGTGAGGGGGGAAGGATCCCCCTTCGTAGCCCGCAGCGGGCCAGGCCACCAACGTGCACCGCAGGGTCTGTACGCGTAAGCCAGAGTTCGGTACGAGCGAGCTAGGCCGTGTGCCTAGGAAGCCTCATCTCGTAAGAGCTGTAAGACACCCGTGTATCCTCTTTAGGTGGAGGACGGCCTAGAGTCTGGAGCTGCAGAAGAGGCAGGGAGGAGAGAAGGGGAAAGAAGCATCTGAACGGCTAAATTGTGCCAGCAGTGCTGAGAGCAAGAGTCGCGGTGAGTCCTGGGCCACTGGGGCCCCGTTGCCTCTCTTGTGCGTCCTAGACCCTCCCTGTCTCTCCCCTGGCCCCCTCTCTTTCCTTACCTGCTGCAAAATTAATTTTTTTTTGCGCTCACTCCCCCCCCCCTCTTTCTCCATCTCGCTCTGAGTGGCTCCCTGCCTCCCCATCTTTTCAGTCCTCCCTCTCTCTGTCCTGTAGCCTGTGGCTACTTTTTCTTTCTCCGCCTCTCTCTGCCTGGCTCTGGCTCCGTATTTTGTATTCCTCCTGCTCTGTCCTGTAGCCTGTCAGTATTTTGTCTTTCTCTGGCTCTCTTGGTCTGACTCCCCGTGTTACCGAAAAACATGGTAAAATTGGAAACAACTCTGTAACACCAATTTAGTATTAAAGAGCAGGCATTCTTTATTCACAGCGCCGGATGCACGGGGGATCGCTCCTCCTAACGTGCGTACCTCACACACCTTTCCCCTACAATTTATAGATCAAAATTTTACGTAGTCAGACGTACTCATTATTGTCCTGTCTACTGATTTGTACAAACTTGCTCGTTCCTTATGTAAATTACTGCGCAGGCTCGGTTGTCCTCTTCTGAGTAGGTGGTGTTACTTGGGTCGGTGGTGGTCCGTGAGTCGGTGGTCACGATCTTCCTCCTGCCGGAATTACCTTTTACCTTCTTGGCTCTTAATCTTGGCAGTCTTGGCTAGTTTTCTCAGTCCGCTACACGAAACCGCGTTTTGTCATCCTTTTCTGACAGAAGCACGTTGTCTGTTGTTCTGCTGACATTAATGATCGCCTAGGGACTAAAATGCAGATCGACAGATGCACTGATTCGTACACTCCGTGTTCCCATAATGGAACACCGTCTCTGGTTGGTTGATTTCATCGCTTTGGTGACACCTGTTCCTGTTGTTCAGTTTCTTCTTTTTTGGCTTTGTGTGATTCTCTCTGTGATTCTGTTGTTCTCTGCCTCTCGCTTTTCCCAGCTCCCCGTCCCTCAATTTGAATGCCCGTTATCCTTCACCAGCTCACTCTCCCTTGGTTGCCATCCCCGTTTCTGAATTCCTCCTGCTTTGCCACTTGGCCCGTGACTTTTTTCTTAATCTCCCTCTGTCTGCCTCAACGCTCCCGCCGTGCTTTTTAATTCGTCTGCTCTGCACCCTGCTACTGTTCTTGCCTTTCTGAGTTCTTCTCTGTCCAGCTCCCTTTCCCTATTCATGAATTCCTGTTCTTCCTGCACCCACCGCTGTTCCCTGTGATCTCCGTCTGTCTCTGTCCAGCTCCCTGTCCCTAGGTTTTAATTCCTGCCTCTGCCCGCTGTAGCCCGTCTAGATTTTTCTCTCGGCCTCTCTCTCTGTCCAGCTCCCTCTCTCTGTGTTCTAATTCCACGTTCTCTGTCACGTAGACCCATGCTGTTTGTTTGTCCTCATCTCTCTCTGTCCGGCTCCTTGCTGCTGTTTTATGTCTTCCTTCTCTGTCTGTCTTTGTAGCCCATTGCTGCTGTTGTTTTTTTTTCCCCACTTGTTTCTTCGTTTGTCTCTGTCTGCCTCCCAGTGCCTGATCTTTAATTCCTCCTTCCCTGTTAGGCTGCTGTTCCTTTTTTCCATTCTACGTTGTGTTCTCTTTGGTCTCCTGTTCTTATTCATCGGTTCCCTCCTCGCTGCCCTGTGGCCTGTCCCCATTTTATTGTTGCCTCTCTCTCCCTCTCTGGCTTCTTGCCCCTGTTTTGAAAATTCCTCCCTCTCTTCTCTCTTCCCTGTTGGCCGTGTGATCTTCAGCCTTTCTCCATCTCTTTCTGCCCAGCTCTCTGTGTCTATTCATTAATTCTTCCCTCTCTGCCCTGTAGCCTGTAGCTTTTGTCCTTTCTCCATCTTGCTGTCTCTGGCTTCCCCATGACCCTATTTTAGAATTGTTTCTCTCTTCTTTCTGTACGCATTGCCATTCCTTTTGCTCTCCATCTCCCTTTGGTGTTTTTTCGTTTCTTTTTTTTTCTCTGGCTCCCTGTCCCTAATTGTTAATTCTCTCCCTGCTCATGCTCTGTACCACATAGCCCCATGGTTTGTTTTGTGGTGTTCCCTCCCCGGCCCCTTCCCTCCGTTGTTGGCTGTCTCGGCTCCCTGTCCCCGTGGCTTCATTCTTCCCTCTCTGCCGTGTTCTTCTCGCTTATCTTGTCTGTCTCCATCGCGCTCGGTCCAGCTTCCTGCCCCTATTCTTCTTTCCTCCCTCGCTGTCGTGCTGCCTGCCCCAGGTTCTTTGTGCGTTTCCAGCCTGCTCCTCATCCTTCTTTGTTGGTCTGTGTCCTCTCTTCCCCCCTCTTTCTGCTGCCTCTCTTCCGCCTCTCTTCCCCTCTTTCTGCTGCTTTTATCTCCACCTCCGTCAGGCTCCCTGTCCTTCTCTGGCCGTCCTGTTCCCTGCCTCGTGCCTTCTCACTACACGCACACACGCCCCCCCGCCCCCGTCCAGCCGGGTGCCGCTTTTTATCCTCTCTCCTCCTACTGTCCTGTGCCCTGCTCCTCATCTTTGGTCTCATCTCCTCCCCCTCTGCCCAGCAGCCCGTCGCTCCAGGAGCCAGGCGACGGACGGTCCCTTCCCTGCCAAACCAGGACAAGCGCGTGCTGTGGTTTAGCCCCAGCTGGCAACTCTGCACCAGGGAGCTGCTTGCTCGCTCCACCCTCAGTGGGCTGGGGGAGAGAGCTGGAAGGGTAAAAGTGAGAAAAATCATGGGTGTTTAATAGGTAAAGCAAAAGCTGTGCGTGGAAGCAAAGCAAGGAATTAATTCACGCCTCCTTTTTGGCGGGCAGGTGTTGAGCCATCTCTGGGAAAGCAGGGCTCTGTCATGTGTCATGGTTACTTAGGGAGAGAAATGCCGTAGGCCCTACAGACTCCCCCTTATTCCCCCAGCTGCGTGTGCTGAGCATGAGGTCAAATGGCTTTGTGTGATTCTCTCTGTGATTCTGTTTTTCTCTGCCTCTCGCTTTTCCCAGCTCCCCGTCCCTCCCTTTGAATGCCCGTTATCCTTCACCAGCTCACTCTCCCTTGGTTGCCATCCCCGTTTCTGAATTCCTCCTGCTTTGCCACGTAGCCCGTGACTTTTTTCTTAATCTCCCTCTGTCTGCCTCAACGCTCCCGACACGCTTTTTAATTCGTCTGCTCTGTACCCTGCTACTGGTCTTGCCTTTCTGAGTTCTTCGTGTCCAGCTCCCTTTCCCTACTCATGAATTCCTGTTCTTCCTGCACCCGCCGCTGTTCCCTGTGATCTCTGTCTGTCTCTGTCCAGCTCCCTGTCCCTAGGTTTTAATTCCTGCCTCTGCCCGCTGTAGCCCGTCTAGATTTTTCTCTCGGCCTCTCTCTCTGTCCGGCTCCCTCTCTCTGTGTTCTAATTCCACGTTCTCTGTCACGTAGACCCGTGCTATTTGTTTGTCCTCATCTCTCTCTGTCTGGCTCCTTGCTGCTGTTTTATGTCTTCCTTCTCTGTCTGTCTTTGTAGCCCATTGTGCTGTTGTGTTTTTTTTTCCCTACTTGTTTCTTCATGTGTCTCTGTCTGCCTTCCAGTGCCTGATCTTTAATTCCTCCTTCCCTGTAGGCCGCTGTTCCTTTTTTCCATTCTACATTGTGTTCTCTTTGGTCTCCTGTTCTTATTCATCGGTTCCCTCCTCGTTGCTCTGTGGCTTGTCCCCATTTATTGTTGCCTCTCTCTCCCTCTCTCTGGCTTCTTGCCCCTGTTTTGAAAATTCCTCCCTCTCTTCTCTCTTCCCTGTTGGCCGTGTGATCTTCAGCCTTTCTCCATCTCTTTCTGCCCAGCTCTCTGTGTCTATTCATTAATTCTTCCCTCTCTGCCCTGTAGCCTGTAGCTTTTGTCCTTTCTCCATCTTGCTGTCTCTGGCTTCCCCATGACCCTATTTTAGAATTGTTTCTCTCTTCTTTCTGTACGCATTGCCATTCCTTTTGCTCCCCATCTCCCTTTGTTTTGGGTGTTTTTTTTGTTGTTGTGTTTCTGGCTCCCTGTCCCTAATTGTTAATTCTCTGCCTTCTCATGCTCTGTACCACATAGCCCCATGGTTTGTTTTGTGGTGTTCCCTCCCCGGCCCCTTCCCTCCGTTGTTGGCTGTCTCGGCTCCCTGTCCCCGTGGCTTCATTCTTCCCTCTCTGCCCTGTTCTTGTCGCTTATCTTGTCTGTCTCCATCGCGCTCGGTCCAGCTTCCTGCCCCTATTCTTCTTTCCTCCCTCGCTGTCGTGCTGCCTGCCCCAGGTTCTTTGTGCGTCTCCAGCCTGCTCCTCTTCCTTCTTTGTTGGTCTGTGTCCTGCTCTTCCCCCCCTCTTTCTGCTGCCTCTCTTCCCCTCTCTCTGCTGCTTGTATCTCCACCTCCGTCAGGCTCCCTGTCCTTCTCTGGCCGTCCTGTTCCCTGCCTCGTGCCTTCTCACTACACGCACACACGCCCCCCCCGCCCCGTCCAGCCAGATGCTGCTTTTCTCTCCTCCTACTGTCCTGTGCTCGCCCTGGGCCCTGCTATCTTCCTCCTTTTCTTGCTTCTCGTCCTCATGTGCCCACCCTTGGGCTCCTCCTCGTCCTCATCAGCCCACCCTCTGGCCCCTCCCCCTCCTCCTCAGCCCGCCCTCGGGCCTGCTCTTGGGCCCTCTATCTTCCTCCTCGGGCCCCTCCTCCTCCTCCTCTGCCTGCCCTTGTGCACCTGCTCGTTGTCGTCATCCTCCTCCTCCTCTGGCCCTCCCTTTGGTCTGACCTGTGCAGTGTGATAGAGCAGAGCTTAGTAGAGCACACTAAGGCAGCAGGTCCCTGTGCAGGATTAAAGGGAAGATGCAGCTGAAGGGTATTTGAGGAGCATTTCAGGTGAGCTGGGTTGCAGTGAGGAGGAGCATGGGGCTGGTGACTTCTTGCAAGGAGAGCGGTGATTTTGTGTCTTACGGTATCACTAGGGGCTGCAAGTGATGACAACTGTCTAAGTCTGGAAGGGGCACAGAGCAGCTGAGTGGAACCCCGGGCTACATGTGAGGTGGGGATGATATGGGAAAGGTCCATGTTGACTGATGTGTTGCTGACTGACAGCACGGTTTGTTGTCTGTGGGTTGGGAGTTTGGTTTTTTTTTTTTCTGAGAGTGAAGAGGCACCTGGCAACTGCAGGATTGATCTAGTGGGCTGCTGGTGTTTTTCTTGTTGAGGATGGATTGAGTGTCCCGGCCCTCTAAAAGCAGTGGTGGCCTTTTCTGGACTTGCTGTAGAGTAAGGAGGGGAATGCTGTGGGAAGTGTCTGTGATATGATGCTGATTGACAGCACTCTCCAGCCTTTTTTTGGTTGTGTGTGGGGTTTTTTTTTTTTTTGGACGATGAGGAGGCACCTGGGAACTGCAGGACAAATCCAGTGGTCTGACTGTGCTCTTCCTTCTTGAGGATGGATTGAGCTTCCTGGCCCTCAGAAAGCTAAGTTGAGGCAGGGGTGCTGGGGAAGGGGTCGGGGTAGGGTGGGGACAAGGTTGGCCATGGCAGGAAGGGGTTTTAAAGGTACCCTAGGGGCGAGGGCTGTCCAGGAAGCAGTCCCCTTTGGGCAGGTAAGGGGAGCGAGTTCCTCTTCAGCATGGTGCTAGTTTGTGCTGGGCAGGGCTGTTCCGGGCTGCGTGTGTTGTGTAGTTTGTGTGGTGTGTGTTCGGCGTCTTAGACCTTTCTCGGGTCACGATGTTCTCTTTACTCTCAGGAGCACAGCACTATCCCTAGGGGCTGGCAAGGTTCTAATTGTGGGGCTGGCGCCCTTTGGGTGCTTCTTTTTTTGCGTGTTACAGTTTAAAGTGTGGATCGCTCTGTTGTTTGAGGAGTTTCTGGGCAGTTGTTGTCTGCGACATCGTTCCCAGATGCGTGAACAGCTCTGCTCTGTCATTGTCCGTTTTCAAGGAGTGTAATTTCTTCCCTGCATCCTTACATTCTTAGGTCTTGTAGCCGGGCTTCTTGTGCACCCTTCGTCTCAGTTTTGAGAGGAACTTCTTGTCACGGGCCCTGATCTCTTCTAATCTTTTTGGATCGCATTAGGGCCTCCTTGTGTCACTGTCAGGGTTCTGCAGGTCTTGTTGCTGGACGAGCTCTTCCGTCCAGTTGTCCCTCTGTTTGCCGAGAGCATTCTCTCGTCTCGGAGGCGCACAGTTTGTAGTGTTTCTCATAGTGTTGGTGTGTGCGTTTTGTGAGTTTGGCTCGGAGCCGCCTTGCTGGCCGTGTAGAGTCGGGTAGGTGGCACAGCGATGAGAGGTTAGCGTTCATCTGTTGCTGTGCCAAGGCTGTTGCGGGAAAGGTTGTACCGTCATCTCGGATTGAGTGGCCCTCCTCAGCGGGCGAGGACCGTAATCACCGTGACATTTTGTGGGCTCGGAGGCCGTGACCGTAGCTATCTGGGAGAGGCAGCTAGAGTTCAGCTGAGCAGATTACCTCTGCAGGGTGTTCAAGCTTGTATGTGCGTAGGGCTTCATGTTTGATGTCATATGTTTGTTTTAATGGCAGGTTATAGTCGGTCTTTAGGAACAGTTAAGGTACTGCTATGCAACCAGGCGACTTGTTTGGTATTGGTTTTGGAGATGTTGAGGGATGAGTCGTGCAGGGCAACGGAGGGGAACTGAGGGGACCAATGTAAGCGGGTGAGGTGGTGCGTGGTGTATATAGAGGGAAGATGTGACTGATGCCTCTATGACTCTGTTGCTCCTTGCGTTTCTTTTGTTTTGGGTTTGAAGTAGCGTAGCAATGAGCAAAGCGTGATTGGGGCACCGGAGGCAAGTCGAGCAAGGCAAGTGGTGATTGGTGGGCTGAAGTAGCAGTTCTTTTCTGAGGCGTTGTGTTGCTGGTTATAAGCAACGCGTGTCGTTTGGGTGTTACGGACAGCGGGCGAGCTGAACACGGCACCTGGAAGTGATGTAGGCCGGGTGGGAGGCTGTCGAGGGAAAGGAGTGCAAGACGGGGATTGGTGCGGGCAGGCTGTGGCATCAGGCAGCATCCCAGGAGGTGCCTTTTCACTTGGCTTTTTGCAGGTGCTGCATGCCTATGAGAGGTCTGAGAAGGTGGGGCAGTAGCCAGCATCTAAGATCAGAGAATGCTGTGGTCCATTGTTGAGCTCTTCAGTTTTGTAGGTAACACGTGGGCCGTCTTTGGAACGGCGTATGAGCATTAGAAGCGAGCTGGGTAGTAACGAGGAAGTCACGGGGCGGTGATTTCTCACGAGCGTAACGGTAGTTTACTGTGTGTTGATACATTTGGTGCCACAAGCGATGACGGAAGCGGGGGGTGATGCTGGAATCTGTGCAGAGCAGGTGAGCCGATGGGCATGTTCCTTTTGATGAGGGGGGTGCTCTGGAAGAGATCTGTGGTGACCCGTGTGATACTTATTGCTGGCTCTGGGTTTTTTTCTTTTTTACATGATGAAGAGGCACCTGGCCACTGCAAGAATATGCTGGTTAGCTGGTGTGTTTCTTGTTGTGAAAGGATTCATAATGTGGCCCACCTGAAAGCCCCACAGTGTGACTTTTGTTAGGAAGAGGTTTTGAAAAATTGAGATATTTCTTATTCAGTGAGGTTGCATTCTATGAACTTGCCATCAGAGTGCATCTTAGAGACAATGTCTTTGTCAGTAGAACTCATCAGCACAAGACTTGCCAAGTATTGCTTTTTTTTTTTAAGATAAAAAAATCAATGGTCCTTGTGGAGATCCAAGCACAGCACATACTCCAAATGTTGATGGCATTGGTAGTGCTTGGGTTCTCAGTTGTAACAGTCGAGATACCATAAAAATACGGTTCCCGTGTATGCTTCAGTACAGCCAAACGCATTAGCATATCTGCCGGTCCTTCTTGGTAGCCCCATGTATTGCAACACTGGGGATTTGATTTGCGTGGTTTTTTGTTGTGGTATTATTTTTTTCCCCAAAAAAGTAAAACTGTATCGGGGATCTCTTCACTCACTGATTCTTCTATCATAAATGAAAGTTTAAAAAAAGCTAACATTGTCTGATTTACGATGTGACTTGCGCTGTTTCAGCTGTAACTGCCAAGCAGATGTAGCGTACGATTTATTAGGTGTACTTAAGCAGGTAGGTATTTGTTGTAAATATTTAATGAGGGGTGACTGAATGTTGGGGGGGTGTTTTTTTCCTGCCGGTATTTTGAGGGAGCGCTCTTAAGTATTTTATTTCAGTCTCGCTTTCGATGCGCGTTTCCCTGGCAGTTCAGCAGCATCTCTTGGGCAGGGCAGCTGGGCGGACGTCCCTTCCGACTCCATAACACGCCAAAACCCCCCAGTCACGTTGCTGCTGTGTATTTTGGAGATAGATAATCTTATGGCGGGTGTGAACGGCTGAGTGAGTTAAATGAACGCAGAAGGAAAATGGAAAGCTTTTAGAGCCTAGACGCTCATATTGGATGTGCGTAAACACGCGCCCGCCTTCTCAGCACAAAGTGCATTACTGAGATTTATTCTTAATTTTTTACGTTACTCTTTCAAGTTTGACGCTTCACTTCAGGCTTCATGGAGCCAGGCAGCAAGACGTGCGGCGGCAGGGCGAGGGCTGTAGCTGCTGCGGTGGATCTGTAAGCGGAGGTTCCGGTTACGGTACAACTTTGCCCTGCAGCCTCACGGGGTTATCTCCCCGCAGCGGTGCCGTAAGGAAGGGATGAGATGTTTTCCAGCACCAGCCAGAGCGTTCAGTGTTACGCGAAGAATCTGTTCAAAATGGTATCGGTTAGTCTTAATACCGTTTTCAAGTGTTCCAGTCCCTCTAGCTTTTAAAGGATGTGTTGTGTTTTGACATGACCCGTTTGCCCAGAATCTTGCTGCGGCTGAATTTCCTTCCTATCCCTTATGTTGACTGAGTTCCTCCATTTTCTTCTGTGCTATTTTATTCACGTGCTGAAATATAGTTTGGGATTTCTGTTTTTCAGATGTCTTCTCAGTGTCTCGTGATGCTCAAGAGATGCCCCCCGGCCTGGGTTTGCCTGCCGGTCGTTAAGCGTGGTGAAGGTAAGGGGCCATCCCTCTGCCTGGGGGCTCCCGGCTCTGTCTCCAGCGGGTGCCCCGCAGGTGCGGCCGCGAGGGCTGCCTGGTGGGGAGAGTCGGGGCCCCCAGGGACCGGGGCTGTTTGTTACCCCGGGGAGCCCGTGAGAGACGTGACACTGTCCTCTGGCACGCTCCTGCTTTGCCGTGGGATGGCCGCTAGCCTGCGGACAGGGGCTGGGGGGGCTGCGCCACCTTTTAGATTTTAGCAGAGCTCCCCTTTTTTTGGGGGGTGTGTGTGTGTACCTTTGTAAATGACACTATTAATGAGCTGCAGGTTGGAGCAGATTCCCTTGTTCAGTGCCCTTCTTGGGGGTGAATCACAGAATCTCAGGTTGGAAGGGACCTCAGGGATCACCTAGTCCAACCTTACTCTAATAAAATAGGGGGAGTCCTGGGAGGGTGATGATGTCATGCAGGGCACCCCAGTGTCACTGGGGGAGCTGATAATGCATCAGAGGAGCAGGTCAGTGTGTGTGTGTGTGTCATCTAGGGGTTCCCCCCCTCAAAAAGGGGGGTTGCAGCCCAAAAATGCCTGAAAATTCAGGGGGCTATTAAGAAAAATATTTTAAGCCAACGTGGGTGTGAGGCACTGAATTAGAGAAAACCTCTTATTTTATATATATTGAGAAGTATTATTACTTTGTAGATGTATAAAGGGATTTTAGGATAGAAAGAATTCTACATTGAGATACAGGATTTTAAAATACAAAAGTAACTCGCCTGTCTACATATATTTAAAATAAAAAATAAAGGCGTTTAAAATGAAGAAAAAGGATTTATGAAGGAATTCAAAATAGAAGGAAGTCTGACTAGAGTGAGCATCTACACTTACTGTGTGTTACATAGTCTAAGTAGTTGTCTAATCTAAATAGAGACTATACATATCGTAAAAAAAAATAAGTCTAAATACATGTAATTGTAAGTAGATGTCTAAATAGAGAAGTTGAAAAAGATGAAAGTGTCAGAAAAGTATAAGTAAGCAGATAGCTAGTCTAAATAGGTGTTCTATATATGTATTGATATGTAAGTCTAAACAGGTATGTGTAAATAGCTATTCTGTGTAAGTGTAAATATAGCCAAGTCTAAACATATCTAAATAGATATGTGTAAAATATATGTATTCCATAAGCATATGGATGTGTAAGTAGACACATAAGTGTAAATGTCTATGCTATATAAGGTTTTTAAAATGCAAAGAAACCCTATTTATACACAGGATTTATAAATTGGACAAATTGGACAACCCCCCTCAACTCCCCCCATCAATTGAAGATACAAATGCGCTTTCAAATGCTGCCCCTGTCGCCTTCTCCTTTTCCTATCCCAGTGTGGGCCCGATTCCCCCAAATGGGGATTTTCCCCTATGGGGCCGCATATGTGGAGTGGGAGCTGCTGCCAGGGTACAAAAGAACCCCAAACCTTTCGAGTCTGGGTCTGCAGTGGTGGGGGGTGGTAGAACCAAAGCAAAGAGAAAAACACTAAACAAAAACCCAAACAGTTTTGGGGGAAAGAAAACTGGAAGAGTCAACTCCAGGTGGATTTGTGCAGCTGGAAAGAAAGAAAATGGCTGGGGGGTATGAAAGGGGGAAGGGGCTCTTAAGATGCAAAACCAGAAGTTAACTGTTCTATCTCTGAATGCTTATCCAGCTGAAAGTTAATTGTTGCGGAACGCTTATCTAGCCGCTGTGTAAAATAATTAGCAAGGAGGCCTGGAATCCACCTGCGAAGGACAAATTCCTGAGAAGGATAGAAAATTGTCTAAAGAACCAGCTAAAACAGTAGTTTGGACAAATGTCAAGAGATAACTGAGTCTGCGCAAAACCAAAAGGTTACTAGCGGTGATGAAGAGGAGCCAGCAGCCTTCATCTTTACTACCCCCGATCACCACCACGAGGAGGCACTGTGCAAGCTCAGTTGGGAAAGATTTATGGAAACTACTTTTTTGGCTAATTTTAATACGACGTGGGGAAAGGTCATGCATATCTATAGACGTATTGGGAAATTGTATGTATCTGTAATGCTTTACTATATAAATGGAAGACAAACTATCACACAGGCGTGCATGACTTTGGTGGGACTACCCCCCGTGCTGAATAAACATACCTACTTCACAATCTTACAGATTGTGGAGTCCGCTTTCTGCACATCAGGTAGGTGGGCTGGGGAGTGACAAAACAAACACACACCACAAAAAAAAACCTACAAAAAACTCCAAATGAAGAAACCCATGGACCAGCCACTCTCATCCACAAAACAAACTGAAAATCACCAATTTTTGTGGTTCAAAAACACACACACCCCCACTTTATACAATATTTTTGAAGAACAACCCCAAGTTTTATATTATGGGAGAAAAAAAGGACCCAAAACACAAATCCCCAAGAAACCCAGCAAAATGGAAAACAACACAACCCAAAGATAACGAAAAAACACCATGAAAATCCTAATTTGGGGATTACTAGGTGTGAAACGCCTGCATTTGGAAGGGCATTTCTGGGGCTTGCCTGGAAGGGGTTTCCTGCAGTGCGTCAGTTATCTGGAGCGCATCATCATCTGCTGCAGGTTATCCCAGGTGAGTTGCCCGTTGTGGATTATCCTGGGGGGACCCCCTGGTGTCAGTCATCCTCATGCACGTTCCCCATGGCCTGTCTGCCTAGACATGCCCCTGTCGAGTAGTGTCTGTCTCCTCCCCCGCCCTCCCTCTGCATGTGTCAGTGCCCTCCCTTCCACTGAAATGGGCCTCCTGTGTGGGTTTTTTCTTGGTGACATGCCCTCACTTACCCTGCTCTCCTGTTGTGTGCTCGCTGAAGCCTTGTGCTTACGCAGGATGAGCAGAGCAGGGTCCTGGCAGTGCAGAGGCGAGGCGCTGCCAAGCCAACGAAGCCCAAGGCTCAGCAGCGCACAACTCCTTTGCAGGTCAGCCGCTGGCATCTGGTCTGCCTGGCTGCCCTGTGCCCCGACGCACAGCTGCCCCCCTCACCCCAGGCAGCCTGCCTTCAGAAGGGCAGCTGTGTTCCCCTGATTTTATTCCTTTGGTTTGACACTTTGGGCTTCATTGCGTAAGCATGATGTGCAGCAGCAGCAGTGAAAGAGCTGTAGCTGTGGTGGTGAATCGGTAAGCATAGATTCTTGTTACGCTATAGCATTGCCCTGCAGTCTCATAGGGTTATCTCCCTGCAGCAGTGCCGTAAGGAAGGGATGAGGCTTTTTCTAACACCAGCAAGAATGTTTAGTGTGGTACCATTTTGATCAGATTTTTAGTATAAATAGCTGTTAATAGTGTTTAAGTGTTCTACTCACTTAAGCTGTAAAGGATATGTTGTGTTTCAAGCTGATCCATTTACTGAGAAACCTCCTTTGACTGAACTGATATACTATGCCTTAGGCTGACAACAGTTTGTATTTTCATCTGCTCCATTTTTTTTAATATGGTGACATATAGTTAGATTTTTGTTTTTCCAACATCTTGATGAAAGCATCTCGGTATGCTCAGTAAATACGTCCCCACCCATACTTGCTTCCTGTTACTCGGGGCACACTAATGTCAACTATGTGTGGGGGAAATGATGCAGCAGAGGAGCAGGTGAGGGGGGATGGTGCGTGAGGGATTTTGGATGGTGGTCAGTGTAGGGCCACAGTGGAAGAATCACAAGCTGACCACAGCTGTGAGAACGCAACCTCGAAGGGGGGAAGCGGGAGGATTGTCATTGCACAATATGTTGTTGCAACCCCAGAACCGCCGTTAGCTGGCAGAGCACGTACCCGGCAGGCCTTGTTGCATGTGCCGGCTGCGTGTGCGGCAACGTCTAGGCAGTTCTTTTGCCTTGAATCTGCTGGGGGTATAAAAAGGGGCGTCTCAAAGCAGAGAGGGGGGGGAGACAGAGCACACTCTGGGAACCACAGGGGACACCCTGAAGGTGCCACGCCTACCTCCCTTCTCCGCGATGACCTTGCTCACGGTCACCCTCCTGCTCGGCGGTGTCTCGGGCATAGTCGGGTTGGTCAGACTCTGATGAGGGGAAAACAATATGCTAGTAACTCCTTCTGCAAGGCTCTAACAGAGCAATAAATACTGTTGTGCTTTTGAAATATCATATGTTGGGTGAATTTTGTGCATAGGAATCCTGCTAACCTGTTACAGATGGGGGTGTAATGGGGGGTCCCTCCCCAAAGAGTCATGGGGGGATTATTAAATATTATAAACTATAAGTATGGGTGTGTGACATTGCAATAAAGGAAAAGGTTTTTTTTCCTATTTTGAATTCCTTCCTCTATATAGAGTTTAAAATGCACAAAAAAAATTATGTCTATACAAGTTTCTTATATTTTAAGAGCCTGTACATGTTTCTAATTGGAATATAAAAAATTTAAAGTTCTTTGTACTATACAGTAGGTAAAAGGTTTTTTAAAAGTGTTTTCTTTATTTATAAGTTAATATTGGTTTTCAAAATATATAAGAAGTCGTCTGCCTGGATAAAGCTATCTGAATTTAGTGTGTGTTCTATAATAAGCCTACCGCAGGGTCACAGGTTGGAAGGTTCTCAGGGATCATCTAGTCCAACCCTTCTGTTAGATATCCTATGTAATCTAAATAAAGATAATAAAATAAGCGTAAACAGGTATAGAGATAAGTAGATATCTCAGTCTAAATAGAGAAGTGTAAAATTAGTGACAATATATGTAAGTTTAAACAGATAGCTAAATAGAAGTTCTGATAAGTGTTGATTGGTATGTATAAATAGATGCATAAATATTCTATAGATGTATATAGATATAGTCACAATAGATAGTGTAAACAGATATTAAGTTATAAAACATCTATGTATTCCCTAAATATACATATATTTAAGTAGATACTTCAGTGTAAATATCTCTGCTATATAGGGTTTTTACAACACTAAGAAAAACACTATTTATAGAACAGTTTCAGAAGCTCAACCCCCCCCTTCATACGTACTGAAGTTATAAAAGCGCTTTCTAAAGCTGCCCCTTATCCCTTTTCCTTTTCCTCTCCAAGTCAGGGCCCATCCTCCCAGTTGGTGACTTCCTCCTGCAGGGCTGCGCTCGCAGAGCGAGAGCTGCTGCCACAGCACTAATACACCCCCAAATCCCCGATTCTGGTCCACCTACCTCTCTGGTGCCCCAAAAGTTGTTGCTCTTTTGCCAGTTCTGCCCTGTACGCTTCACCTCTTTGTTTCTTGTTCCCATGTGCCGTGTTCCAGCTCCTTCCTCTGTCCTTCCTCCCTATTTATTCTTTTTCCTCTGTCACACTGCTTTTGGGTGCTGACCCTGGTAGCCAGCTCACTGCAACCATATCTGACGTGCGTGAAGGGACGAGGCTTCGCTGCCTCCTGCGCATTCCCAGATGCGTTTGCAGCCCCTGGGCTTCGGGGTGAGTGGCTGCAGCTGGGTCCAAGGGAGAAGATGATGTGCTGTTGGATGCAGCCGGTGAGTCCGAGGACAGGGCTGGCCCTGCTGTGCCAAGGGGCTCTAGCTGGGGAGAGGGCTGCCTGGACACTCCTGCCTGCAGGAGCTGGCTGAGGAGCGAAAGGAAGGGTGTTCCACAGGCAGGTGCCTCCAGCCAGGAACAGCATGTCGTTGAGCAAGGAAGGATCCGTCCCGGCCAGAGCACACCACCAGCACAAGGTAACAGGATATCAGCAGCTCTGTTGGCTATGTGCGTTGGCCCCCGTGTGTCCAGGAAACATGGTCGGAGGAGTGTCGGGGCACCCGCCTCCTGCTCCTGGAGGGGCATAGTTTGGGCAGCCAGCACTGTGGAGGGGGACGGGGCAGAGGGAGAGAGAGAAACCTCAGGGCTGTGAAGGTGTCCTGCCCACGACAGGAGCTGCAGTGAGTCGCACGGCTCCTCCCATGCATCTGGGCCTATCCCTGCTATGCTTTTCCCAGTCTCTGTCTGCCTCCTTGCCTGTCCCTGCCTCTGTCTCCTTCTCAGGCTGCACAGCTCACCAAAGCTTTTTGGTCTTCTGCCAACACTGCCCTGCACCCCATCACCTTCTACGTGGCCTTCCTATACCTCTCCTTTTCTGGCTCCACACCTGCTATTATTTCTTTCTTCCCTATTACCTGTAAAAATTGCATTTCTAGGTCTGCCTCTACCCAGCGACCTATCTCCATTTCAGTGACTCCCTCTGCTCTGCCCCGGCTTGCTCTTCCTACGGCCTTTCTCTGTGGCCATCTATCTGTCTCCCTCTCTTGATATTTAACTTCTACCCACATGGCCAGAACCCCGTTGATTTCTACATTTGCGCTGTCTGTCTACATTCAGTTCTGCATCCACGTTTGTTTCTTCCTGCCTGTCCTCAACTAAATCACTTTTTCAATTTTGTCTTCATTGATTTAGTTTGCGGTCCCTATTTCTTACTTTTTCCTGTTTGACCCTTACTCCATTGCTTTTAAAATTCTCTTTCTAGGTTTAGTTTAATGAAGCTGCCAATCCCTAATTTTAAGGGTTATTTGTTGGTCATGCACCCCATTGCTTTTAAAATATTTTATCAAGGTGACTGTTTTTTTTATAGAGTTAATAAGGTTGGAAAAGGCCTGTGGTATCATTGAGTCCAACCATCAACCCAACACTACCGTGCCTCCTAAAGCGCCACGTATATGCATCTTTTGAACGCCTCCAGGGAGGGCAACAGCCCCACCTCTCTGGACAGCCTGTTCCAATACCTGACGACTCTTCGGGTAAAGAAATTTTTCCTAATACCCTATCTGATCATTCCCTGATGGAACTCGACACCATTTCCTCTTGTCCAATCGCTAGCTCTTTGGGAAAAGGAACCTACACCCAGTTTACTACAACCTCCTCTGAGCCTCCTCTTCTGCAGACTTAAACCACCCCAGTTCCCTCAGCTGCTCTTCATAAGACTTGTTTTCCAGACCCTTCCCCAAGCTTTGTTGCCCTTCTCTGGACATACTCCAACTACTCAATGTCCTTTTTGTACTGAAGGGCCCGAAAGGGAACACGATATTCAAGGTGCGGCCTCACCAGTGCCAAGTCGGGGGTACGATCACTTCCCTACTCCTGCTGGCCACACTATTTCTGATACAAGGCAGGACCCCATCGGCCTCCTTCCCAACCCAGGCAGACCACCGCCTCACGTTCAGCCAGCTGTCAACTGGCACCCCCGGGTCCTTCTCTGCCGCACAGTTTTCCAGCCGCTCTTCCCCAAGCCTGTAGCATTGCATTGGGGTTGTTGTGACCCGAGCACAGGACCTGGCACTCAGCCTTGTTAATTCTCATAGAGTTCACGTCAGGCCATGGGTCCAGCCTGTCCAGATCCCTCTGCAGAGCCTTCCTACCCTCAAGCAGATGAACACTCCCGCCCAACTTGGTATCATCTGCAAACTTACTGAAGGCACACTGTCCCCTCATTCAGATCATTGATATGGACATGGAACAAGACTAGTCCTAAAGTTGACCCCTGGGGAACAGCGCTCATGACCAGCCACAAATTTGGTTTAACCTCTGTCACCACTACTCTTTGGGCTCAGCCATCCAGCTAGTTTTGTACTCAAGGAGTACACCTGTCCAAGCTAGGAACCACCAGCTTCTCCAGGAGAATGCTCTGGGAGACAGTGTCAAAGGCTTTACTGAAGTACAGGTAGATAACATCCATGGCCCTTCCCTCATCCACTAGGTGGGTCACCTGGTCATAGAAGGAGACTGGGTTGGTCAGGCAGAACCTGCATTGTCTGGGCCTGATCCCCTGGTCATCCTGTACATGCCTGGTAAGCACACTGAAGGTGAACCATTACTACCCTGGTGATAAACAGCCAGTCTACTAGAGACTGAGGCCAAGAAGGCATCAAGTACCTCAGTCTAGTCCTCAGTGGCAGCATTCCCCACCCCGGCCCCCAGTAGAGGCTGGAGATTCTCTTTGGCTCTCTTTCTGTTAGCATATATGTAAAAGCATGTTTTGTCATCTCTAATAACAGTGGCCAGTTGAGTTCTAGCTGGGCTTTTGCCTTCCTGGTTTGCTCTCTGATTGGCATAACAAGCTCTGTGTTCTGTTCTTGACTTGCCTACCCAGTCTTCAAAAGCAGTAAACTCTCCTTTCCCCCCCGCCCCCGAGCCACCGCAAAAGCTCTCTGTTCAGCCAGGCCTGTCATCTTCCTGCCCGTTTGTCTTACTGCACACAGGGACAACCTGGTTCTGCACCTTCCAGATTTCCTTCTTGAACGTCCAGCCTTCCAGGACCCCTTAGCCCTTCAGGACTTCCTCCCAAGGAACCCTTTCAACCAGTGTCCCAAAGAGTCCAAAGCCTGCCCTCCGCAAGTCCACGGTATAGATTTTGCCAGCCCCCCCTTCCTTATTTTGCCAGGCATCAGGAATTCCATCAGGGTGCAGTCGCTAGGCACAAAATGGCTTCCAACCCCCACATCTCCCACCAGTCCTTCTGTTTCTAAAGAGCAGGTCAGTCAAGGCACCTCCCCAGTAGGCTCATTTACCAGCTGCATCAGGAAGTTACCTTCCACGTGCTCCATGAACCTCCTAGACAGTTTCCTCGGCTGCATTTTCTTTCCAGCAGACATCTGGTAAGTTCAAGTGCCCTGTGAAAATAAGGGGTAGCAACTGGGAGAGTTCTGCCAGCTGCCTGTAGAATTCTTCAGCTACTTCTTCATTGCAGTCAGGTGGCCTACAGCAGACCCCCAGCTGGATATCTACCTTGTTGGCCTTTCCCCTCATCCTTACCCATAAGCTGTCAACCTCATCCTCCCAATCATTGAGCTCTCTACAACCAAAACACTACCTAACATACAGAGCCACCCCACCACATCTCCTTCCTTGCCTAACCCTTCGTAAGAGATTAGAGCCATCCATCACAGCACTCGAATCGTACGAGGCATCCCACCGCATCTGGTGAGAAACCGTACTAGGAGCAGCTAAAGTCACTTGGTTTATTAAGCCTAGAGACAGGGAGACCTCATCTCCCTCTGCAGCTTCCTCACAAGGGGTGGAGGAAGCGCAGGTGCCGATCATTTTTCTCCGGTGACCAACAATAGGACCTGAGGGAACGGCAGGAGGATGGTCCAGGGGAGGTTTAGGGTGGGTATTAGGAAAAGGTTTTTCACTCAGAGGGCCACGGAACATGGAACAGGCTCCCCAGGGAAGCAGGCACAGGGCCAAGCCTGACAAAAATCAAGTAGCACTAGGGCAACACCATCAGAGGCATGGGGTGAATTTGGGGTTGTCCTGTGCAGGGAAAGGAGTTGGACTCTAATCCTCGTGGGTCCCTTCTGACCCAGAACGTTCTATGATTCTGCGATGTCTGCGACGGCAAGAAAATCAAAGCTATCCCGCCGCACAACAGCTTCTATCTCCTGCCTTACAGCATCCATGCTGCGTGCATCGGGGTAGACCTGCTCAAGGTGGGATATTGATTTCACCCTCGAGCTCGGCACACCACCCATAGGCTCTTCTTTAGCGAGCCTGGCTATATCCCTTCCCCTCCAAGTCTCCCTTAAAGCCGTCTCCCCGAGCCCTGCAAATTCCCAAGGAAGAATGCTTTTCCCCCTTTGAGATAGCTGAACTCCTTATTCAATCCCTTTTAATTTTTTTCCAGTGGTACCCTAACCACCCTTGCGTTCATAGTGTTCTTTTTGTGTACTATTATCACCTTTACTGTGGTCATTTGTTCATTTTCAGCTCTTTCCTTAGCACCATCGCTTTTAAAATTTTATATCTGTGTTTTATTTCTATTACTATTTTTTAGTTGTTATGGTCTCTTAAGCCCTTGGCTTTTAAACTTTCCTACTTTTGTCTCGTTCGCCGGTGTTACTTCTCAATTATTTTTCATAGCGCTCTCGCTTTTTACATTTCCTTTTCACGTCTGTTTTGGGTCACTGTCCTTATTGCATAAGATTGCCTTTATTTCCTAATACGCACTGCTGGCTAGGCTTTCTTTCTACAGCAACCTCAGTTCTCTTTGCTGTCTTTGCAAAATTATTTCTCGTCTCTCTTTAGCGCCCTTGCTTTTACCATTTCCTTTCTACCTCCCTTCTAGGTTACCGTCTCTGTTTTAATTTTTTCTTTTATTTCCCTATAAGTCCTTCCTTTTTAAATGTTATTTATAAGTTAACTCTCATTCCTTTGGAAGTTTAAAAAAAGTTATTTCTTCTATTTCACTAATGACCTTGCTTTTTCCACTTACTTTCTACATTTCCATTTTACTTGACCGTTGCTATTTTTAATTTTTTCCCTCACTTCTTGAATCGTATTTTCCTCTCAAATTTTGTACAATTTTATCTGGTGTCTTTATGTTTTAGTTATTTCTTGTCCTTAGTAGCAGTATCTTTGCTTTTATAATATTTTTCTATTTTCCATCCCTATTATTAATAGTTTGCTCTAGGTTTCCCTAATCCCTGTCACTTTTTAGATTTCTTCCTTTAGCCAGTTTCCTGTGCTTATTTTGCTCTGTTTTCTTTCAAGTATATGTCTTCCCTTAACACCATCACTTCACCAGTTTTCTTCATCCATCTGTTTGCTGTCCCTATGTTTTAAATTTTATCTTTATTTCCATAATCCCCCTTGCTTTTTAAACCTTTTCTATGCCAATTTTTCTCCCTTTGCTGTCTTTTTAAAATTATTTCTTCTCTTCCCTTAGCGTCACAGCTTTTAAAATTTGCTGTCTCTTTTAGATGGCTGTCCCTATCTATTTTTGCCCTTCCTTTTCCTAATCTCTTGCTTCCTAAATGTTCTGTCTACTTTTATTCCCTTTGCTGTTTCTCAGAATTATTTCTTGTCTTTCATTAGTACTGCTGCATTTTAACTTTCTTTCCGCTCCTGTTTCAGTTTCCTGTCCGTCTTTTCATTTTTCTCTTTGTTTTTCTAACATCCCGCACTTGATTTTTTTTTTTTCACCTACATCTCCAAGTCACTTGGCCTTTGGTGTTTTATGTTTTTCCCTATTTCTTTACTATCAGTTTTGAACTCCTCTGCCTAATGTTATCCATTGGCTGTATTAACACTTGAATAATTTCTTGTCTTTTGATAGTGTCGCAGCTTTTAAAATGTCTTCTTTTACCTCATCGTCCTTTTACCTCACCGTCTTAGACGTTCCCCAGCAGCACATTGCTGTCACAATCGCACCTCTCCAAGACATCTGTTCCCAAAAAAGAGCATTCTTTTTCTTTTCTATGCCATCTAGGATGCCTCCCGAGACATTCCCTGTGCTCCACAGCATTTTGGTAGCATTTACTCTCCTTTTCAATCTCTTATCTCGCGAGCCTTTCGTGACCCCTCCGCTCCCAGTCACCGTGTGTCCAGAGAGCCCCTTTTCATCCCACAACCCTGTTTTAGCTCAGTAGCGGACTTTGGTCTTCCCTTGTTATCTCTGAACCCAGTCGTTGGGTTTGCTTGTGCCTCGGAGCACTCTTAGCATACCGTCTGCTGACTACGGTACCTCCAGCCGGTCCCCAGCTCCTGAGGAGATCTGTAATCTGGTCACACCCCTCCAGACTGTATCCTAATTTCCCAGAGCATTCTTTTGTCTCTGCGCCTCATCCAGGACCCCTCAGGGCACCGCAACACCTACCGGCCCCTTTGAGGTTGCATTCTGCGCACTTTTAGCTTTGCCGCGGCACTCGCGCCCCTCTCTCACCATCTGAAGATTTCCCAAGTCTGTATATGCTGCGCACAGCAGTCATTCTGTCCTTTCTTCCTCCCGTTTGTGCCTCCATTTGTTCCCTGGCTTTCTCATGTTGCGTTTACTGAGCTCAGATGCCCTCTGGATGTAATTGTCACATCCCCAAATACTTTTCTGTCTCTCTGTCTTCCTCAGGACATCTTCTATCCTAGTCACAGTCCTTTCCTAGACTCTCCTCAGGCTCCAGCTCCAAGGCTGCTTTGGTGTCTTGGGCTCCCTCGGGACTCCTCTGCTCTGTTTGCTGAATTTCCATGAGACATCCCCTCATAGAGATAGCCCAGGACTCTGTTCTAGCTCAGAAGGGCACTTTTCACCCCTCTTTACTCTCCAGCTCTATTCCAGAGTCGGTATCTGTTACCCCGATCACTTTTTTCTTTCCTCAATTCTTTGCCGCCCCCCGTTCCAGCTCCCCCGAGAATATCTGTTAGTTTGGTCAATTCCCTTTTGAGCTTCCTGCATTCTCACCACTGCTTTAGTCTCTCTGGTCCATTAGGAACTATTCCTATCCCTGTGACAACGCCTCTTGTTCTGCCAGAACCTTTCCTAAAGCCATCTTTGTACTCTGCAGTAATTAATTTGTTTTCTGTTTTATAGTATGTTTCTCTTTGCTATCTGGTACCCCAAAAATGTCTACAGGTGGCTTTGATCTTCTCTTGAGATTCTTGGAGCATCAATAGCCTGGATCTATTTTTAGCAACACATATCTCGATGAGTTTTTATTGCACTTCCCCATTTATTCTTTATTTAGCTGCTTATATGCTCATTAGGACGCTTCATATAACTTTTGATACCATTCCTGTATTTCCCTTTTGTAATTTTTGTCCTTTGAGACTGCTATCAGTCTCTTAAGAAAATCAGAGTGTCAAAATTACTCTGAATTATCAGTGATTTATAGAAAATAATTTCATTTGAACCAGAGGTTTAATTCACTGTGCCATTCAGTCATATCTAGACTATAGCTCTGCTAGTATGTAGATAGTATGTGTGGTTTTGCTAGAAAAGAACCATAATTGTATAACTCTTCTGTTTTACAGAAAAGTAAAACATACAACTAATGGTCATAACAGTGCTATTATAATCAAGGAGCTGCTCTTCTATATGAATTAGTAAGACATGGTTTTTCCCTGTATACACCCCAGGAAAATGAAGTTTAATTTCTTACCTGGTCACATTGCTGATGCAATACACGTAGGTGAAGAAAAACAAATGGTAGTACAATTACAGTAATAACCACTCTTTTGGTCTTCTTCCACACTGTTAACATAAAGCACTTGAGAAAACTCCCTGCTGTTCCTTCAGCTGCCTTTATACCCTGTGGTGGTTCACCCCTCCCCTTTCCCAGGTGATTGTGGGAAGGGTGGTGGGCAGGGCCCGGGGTATATGAGCCACAGCCTCTGGTGAGGGAGCTCACTTCCCTCCTGGGTTTCTCTAGTGTGGGTGCTTTGGTCTTCCTCTACTTCATTGTAAGTTTTGAGCTGTTTAAATATTTTGAATAGGTATGTTTTAATATTTAAAGAAATGCAGATGCTTGTGGGAGGTAAGGCTTTTAGAACTCAATAAGGGTTGGTGGCATCTAAAATTGAAAGATCGTTTGTGTCTAAACTTATATTTTTTCCCTTATCTAATACTGTATTGGAGGTTCAGGTGTGGTAAGATGGCTTGATAGTATGTTGTTCTGTTATTTTTTTCTTTTCAGTTTTGAGTATGTTTCTTTTTATTATTGGAATTCTCACCTTTATTGAATCTTAAAATTATTTTCATAAACTCTCTTGTGTAATCTAGAAGGTGTTGACATTAACTGTTAAGGGTATTGATAAGATGTGGTGGGGTTAGGGTGAGTGTTCTGTACGAATTTATGTATGGGAATTTATATATGCTGTTTCTTTAGGAAAAGAAGAGCAATACAAGTGTATAGTTAATATCAATAGACTTCTATTAAAACCCTGTGTAGCCTTGTGCAGAGCTAATAGCCAAAAGCAATGGGAAAGGTCAGTAACTTTAGTATTATTTTGTAGATGTTAGGGGGATGACTGTAGCTGGCAGCTAGAGTGCTAGCTGAGAGTACATCCTAACGGTCTTCAGGTTTGTACGTGTATAGGGTGTAATGCTTGAGTTAACGTATGTCTCTTAACGGGAGGTGGTAGTTGGGCTCTACATGGTATTCCTACGTGGGAGCAAAACCTATGGATCGGTTAAGCTATTGCTGTGCATCCAGGTGACTTCCACCATGTCCTTTTTTTCCAGAGGCAGAGGAGGAGTTGTTCAGGGTGACAGAGGAAAGCCGGGGAAATGCTGTAAGAAGGTAGGCCGGCGTGTGGTATATAGAATGAAGATGGGACTGATGGCTGAATGACTCTGCAGTGTGTTTTGGGGGGTTAGAAGGCAGTAAGGAATGAGCCAAGTGTGAGCTGGACACAGGAGGGGAGTTGAGAAGGTGATAGGTGATTGGTGTGCTGAAGTAGCGGTTCTTTCTGAGGTGCCGTGTTGATAGCGAAGGTAAAAGTGACCTGTGTTACTTGTGTGTTACAGGTGATGGGTGAGCCTCAAAGTGGCAGCTGGAACTGACAGAGGCTGGGCAGGCAAGCTGTCAAAGAAAAGATGTGTGAGAACGGGATTCGGCGTGGGTAGGTTGCTGTTCTGGGTAATATCATAGCATGTATCTTCTTCCTTAAGGTTTTGCACATGTTCCATGTAGGCTTTGTGGGAGAGACACAGTGTGGTGATGAGACCTCAGAGAAGGCTATGGTGAGCAGATATGGGTGGGCTGAAGTGTAGCGATTCGTCCTGAGGTGTCGCATTGCAGGTGGTCGTGAGCAACATGCGTTTGGCTCTTGCAGGTGGTGGGTGAGCCTCAAGGTGGCGACCATATCTGATGGAGGCCAGGCAGGTGAGCTGTCGAGGAAAAGGTGCGTGTCTGAGATGGGGGGTTAGTGCGGGTATCCTGAGACTCCCGCAGCACCTGAGTGGGTCCCTTTTTGCTTGGGTTCCTGCAGGTGCCGCACGCGGGCTTCAGAGGGGAGATGCCGCATGCCGACGAGAGGTCCGAGAGGTGAGGGGGTTGAAGGCCAGGCTGTTGTTTGAGAGCGAGGTGTCGTATGGCCACTCAATTGAAGCATTTGTCTTTGGTTTTGCAGGTTGTGCGCCGGCTGCCTTTGGGCCTGGATGCGCGTTTGAGGTGAGCTGGGTCGCAGGGAGGAGGGGCGTGGGGCTGGTGTGGTTCGTTCTTCCTTCTTTGGCAGAGCGATGGTAACTTTGTGTATCCTGTGGTATCTTTAGGGGCCGCAGGGGATGGCATTCGTCCTCGTCCGGAATGGGCACGGAGCAGCTGGGCGCATCTGAGGTAGACGGATGCAGCGGCCTAGGTCTTTGTAGAGCGATGGGATGCTGACTGACAGGGCTGTTGTGTGGGGCTTGTGATAGTTTTTGTTTTTCAGATGACGAAGAGGCAGCTGGTGACTGGAGGAGTGATGTGTGCTTGTCCTTCAGAAGGAAGGGAAGAGGGAGATTCTCGGCCCCTTGAAAGCTAAGTTGAGGCAACGGTGCTGAGGAAGGGGTTGGGGGAGCGAGGGCGGCACGGTTGGCTGTGGCAGGAAGGGGTTTTAAAGAGAGCGTAGGGGAGAGGGTTGTCTAGGAAGCGGTCCCCTTTGAGCAGGGGAATGGAGCGGGTTCCTCTGAAATATGACAGGAACGTGTGCCCTGGGCAGGGCGGTTCCAGGCTGTGCATGTTGTTGTGTAGTGCGTCTGTGTGTTTGGTGTTGGGTGTGTTTGACCTTCCTCAGGTCTCGGTTGTTCGTTCTTCCGTAGGATCGAGGCAGGTGCCTCGGCAGCGTTAGTAGGGCCCGGCGAGGCCCTAGTTGTGGGCACGGCGCCCATCGGGCGCTTCTCTTTTGGCGTCGCAAGCTTCCAGCGTGGATCGTTTTGGCGTCTCGGGTGGTTCTGGCCGGTGGTCTTGTGCCGCGCCGTTCCCGGCCGCATGAGTGGCTCTGCTCGCTAGCTGTCGCTTATAGGGACTGGCACTTCTTCCTTGCATCTTCAGGGGCTGAGGTCTTGAAGGCGGGCTGCTTGTGCATCCATCTTGTCAGTTTTGAGAGGAAGCGCTTGTCCCCGCCCACGAAGGTCTCGTCGCTTTCTGGCGTGGCGCTAGGAGCACGCTAGGGTTCTGCGCCTGCTCTTCCCGGATGGAGGTTTTCTGTCCGTGCGTCGTTGCTCTCGCCGACCAACTTGGCTTGTTTTTTGAGGCGTGTTGTTGTTGGCGTTCTGTGTAGGGTTCGCCTGTGGTTGTGGTGTCTTGGCTTGGAGCCGCCCTGCCCGGGGGTGTCGAGTCAGGGCAAGGTGGCACAGGAACGATGAGAGGCTATGGCTTATGTGTCAAAGTGCCTTGCTTCTTTGGGGGAAAAGATGTGTGGCCCTTTTAGATCGAGCGGCTGTTGTCAGTGGGTGAGAAGAAGAATTCCCATGGTGTTTTGTGGCTTCCCAGGGGATGACGGTAGCTGTCTGGGAGAGGGAGCTCCTGCTTCAGCGGAGCAGAGAGCATCTCAAGGGCATTCCGGCTTGGATGTGGGTCGGGCGTAATGCTTGGTCTACGGTGTTTAGATGGCAGAGCAGGCCTAACTGGGCTCTCGATGGGCTTGCTACCTGGGAACAAGGCCTGTGGAATGGCTAAGCTATTGCTGTTCATTGAGGGGACTTGTTTGATATTTTTGCAGATGCCGAGGGAGGAGTCGTGCAGGGTGACGGAGGAGGGCCGAGGATAGCGCTGTAAGCAGGTGAGTTGGTGCGTGGTGTATGTAGAGGGAAGTGATGACTGATGGCTCTGTGAGTGCGATATGGCATTAATATTTGAGGGTGCATGTGGTGGGCCAAGCGGGATCCGGGCACCGGAGGGGAACTGCACGGGGTGAGCAATGTTAGGTGCGCTGAAGTAGCGATGTGTCTCTTTGGGGCTTTGCAGTTAGAGTCATGAACAACCCCTGTTTGGGTCTTGCAGGTGGTGGTCGAGCTTGAACATGGCAGTTGGATCTGATGGCGTCCAGGTAGGTGAGCTGGTGAGGAAAAGGTGCGAGTCTTAAACGGGGATTGGTGTGGGTAGCTTGTCAGTTCTGCAGCCTCTCAGCAGGTGCCTTTCTGCTTGGATTTTTGCAGGTGCCACAATCAGCCTTCAGAGGGGAGACGACGCATGGCGACGAGGTGTCCGAGAAGGTGAGGCGATTGTGGTCAAGGCGGTGGTTCCGTACCAAGGTGTTGTGCGGCAAGCGGGTTGAAGCATTTCTGTTTGGTTTTTTTAGATGGTGTGCGGCTGCCCTTGGGACTGGATGCGCGTTCGAGGTGAGCTGGGTTGCAGGGACGAGGAGCGTGGGGCTGGGGAGAACTTCCTTTGGAAGTGCAGTGGTAACATGGTCTCCTGGTATCCCTAGGGGCCACAAGGGAGGACAACAGTGTGAGTTGGGCACGGCCACAGAGCAAGTGAGCAGAGCAGCTGGGCGCATCTGAGGTAGACGGATGCAGCGGCCTAGGTCTTTGTAGAGCGATGGGATGCTGACTGACAGGGCTGTTGTGTGGGGCTTGTGATAGTTTTTGTTTTTCAGATGACGAAGAGGCAGCTGGTGACTGGAGGAGTGATGTGTGCTTGTCCTTCAGAAGGAAGGGAAGAGGGAGACTCTCGGCCCCTTGAAAGCTAAGTTGAGGCAACGGTGCTGGGGAAGGGGTTGGGGGAGCGAGGGCGGCACGGTTGGCTGTGGCAGGAAGGGGTTTTAAAGAGAGCGTAGGGGAGAGGGTTGTCTAGGAAGCGGTCCCCTTTGAGCAGGGGAATGGAGCGGGTTCCTCTGAAATATGACAGGAACGTGTGCCCTGGGCAGGGCGGTTCCAGGCTGTGCATGTTGTTGTGTAGTGCGTCTGTGTGTTTGGTGTTGGGTGTGTTTGACCTTCCTCAGGTCTCGGTTGTTCGTTCTTCCGTAGGATCGAGGCAGGTGCCTCGGCAGCGTTAGTAGGGCCCGGCGAGGCCCTAGTTGTGGGCACGGCGCCCATCGGGCGCTTCTCTTTTGGCGTCGCAAGCTTCCAGTGTGGATCGTTTTGGCGTCTCGGGTGGTTCTGGCCGGTGGTCTTGTGCCGCGCCATTCCCAGCCGCGTGAGCGGCTCTGCTCGCTAGCTGTCGCTTATAGGGACTGGCACTTCTTCCTTGCATCTTCAGGGGCTGAGGTCTTGAAGGCGGGCTGCTTGTGCATCCATCTTGTCAGTTTTGAGAGGAAGCGCTTGTCCCCGCCCACGAAGGTCTCGTCGTTTTCTGGCGTGGTGCTAGGAGCACGCTAGGGTTCTGCGCCTGCTCTTCCCGGATGGAGGTTTTCTGTCCGTGCGTCGTTGCTCTCGCCGACCAACTTGGCTTGTTTTTTGAGGCGTGTTGTTGTTGGCGTTCTGTGTAGGGTTCGCCTGTGGTTGTGGTGTCTTGGCTTGGAGCCGCCCTGCCCGGGGGTGTCGAGTCAGGGCAAGGTGGCACAGGAACGATGAGAAGCTATGGCTTATGTGTCAAAGTGCCTTGCTTCTTTGGGGGAAATGATGTGTGGCCCTCTTAGATCGAGCAGCCGTTGTCAGTGGGTGAGAAGAAGAATTCCCATGGAGTTTTGTGGCTTCCCAGGGGATGACGGTAGCTGTCTGGGAGAGGGAGCTCCTGCTTCAGCGGAGCAGAGAGCATCTCAAGGGCATTCCGGCTTGGATGTGGGTCGGGCGTAATGCTTGGTCTACGGTGTTTAGATGGCAGAGCAGGCCTAGCTGGGCTCTCGATGGGCTTGCTACCTGGGAACAAGGCCTGTGGAATGGCTAAGCTATTGCTGTTCATTGAGGGGACTTGTTTGATATTTTTGCAGATGCCGAGGGAGGAGTCGTGCAGGGCGACGGAGGAGGGCCGAGGATAGCGCTGTAAGCAGGTGAGTTGGTGCGTGGTGTATGTAGAAGGAAATGGTGACTGATGGCTCTGTGAGTGCGATATGGCATTAATATTTGAGGGTGCATGTGGTGGGCCAAGTGGGATCCGGGCACCGGAGGGGAACTGCACGGGGTGAGCAATGTTAGGTGCGCTGAAGTAGCGATGTGTCTCTTTGGGGCTTTGCAGTTAGAGTCATGAACAACCCCTGTTTGGGTCTTGCAGGTGGTGGTCGAGCTTGAACATGGCAGTTGGATCTGATGGCGTCCAGGTAGGTGAGCTGGTGAGGAAAAGGTGTGAGTCTTAAACGGGGATTGGTGTGGGTAGCTTGTCAGTTCTGCAGCCTCTCAGCAGGTGCCTTTCTGCTTGGATTTTTGCAGGTGCCACAATCAGCCTTCAGAGGGGAGACGACGCATGGCGACGAGGTGTCCGAGAAGGTGAGGCGATTGTGGTCAAGGCGGTGGTTCCGTACCAAGGTGTTGTGCGGCAAGCGGGTTGAAGCATTTCTGTTTGGTTTTTTAGATGGTGTGCGGCTGCCCTTGGGACTGGATGCGCGTTCGAGGTGAGCTGGGTTGCAGGGAGGAGGGGCGTGGGGCTGGGGAGATCTTCCTTTGGAAGGGCAGTGGTAACATGGTCTTCTGGTATCCCTAGGGGCCACAAGGGAGGACAACAGTGTGAGTTGGGCACGGCCACAGAGCAAGTGAGCAGAGCAGCTGGGCGCATCTGAGGTAGACGGATGCAGCGGCCTAGGTCTTTGTAGAGCGATGGGATGCTGACTGACAGGGCTGTTGTGTGGGGCTTGTGATAGTTTTTGTTTTTCAGATGACGAAGAGGCAGCTGGTGACTGGAGGAGTGATGTGTGCTTGTCCTTCAGAAGGAAGGGAAGAGGGAGACTCTCGGCCCCTTGAAAGCTAAGTTGAGGCAACGGTGCTGGGGAAGGGGTTGGGGGAGTGAGGGCGGCACGGTTGGCTGTGGCAGGAAGGGGTTTTAAAGAGAGCGTAGGGGAGAGGGTTGTCTAGGAAGCGGTCCCCTTTGAGCAGGGGAATGGAGCGGGTTCCTCTGAAATATGACAGGAACGTGTGCCCTGGGCAGGGCGGTTCCAGGCTGTGCATGTTGTTGTGTAGTGCGTCTGTGTGTTTGGTGTTGGGTGTGTTTGACCTTCCTCGGGTCTCGGTTGTTCGTTCTTCCGTAGGATCGAGGCAGGTGCCTCGGCAGCGTTAGTAGGGCCCGGCGAGGCCCTAGTTGTGGGCACGGCGCCCATCGGGCGCTTCTCTTTTGGCGTCGCAAGCTTCCAGCGTGGATCGTTTTGGCGTCTCGGGTGGTTCTGGCCGGTGGTCTTGTGCCGCGCCGTTCCCGGCCGCGTGAGCGGCTCTGCTCGCTAGCTGTCGCTTTTAGGGAGTGGCGCTTCTTCCTTGCATCTTCAGGGGCTGAGGTCTTGATGGTGGGCTGCTTGTGCATCCATCTTGTCAGTTTTGAGAGGAAGCGCTTGTCCCCGCCCACGAAGGTCTCGTCGTTTTCTGGCGTGGCACTAGGAGCACGCTAGGGTTCTGCGCCTGCTCTTCCCGGATGGAGGTTTTCTGTCCGTGCGTCGTCGCTCTCGCCGACCAACTTGGCTTGTTTTTTGAGGCGTGTTGTTGTTGGCGTTCTGTGTAGGGTTCGCCTGTGGTTGTGGTGTCTTGGCTTGGAGCCGCCCTGCCCGGGGGTGTCGAGTCAGGGCAAGGTGGCACAGGAACGATGAGAGGCTATGGCTTATGTGTCAAAGTGCCTTGCTTCTTTGGGGGAAATGATGTGTGGCCCTCTTAGATCGAGCAGCCGTTGTCAGTGGGTGAGAAGAAGAATTCCCATGGAGTTTTGTGGCTTCCCAGGGGATGACGGTAGCTGTCTGGGAGAGGGAGCTCCTGCTTCAGCGGAGCAGAGAGCATCTCAAGGGCATTCCGGCTTGGATGTGGGTCGGGCGTAATGCTTGGTCTACGGTGTTTAGATGGCAGAGCAGGCCTAGCTGGGCTCTCGATGGGCTTGCTACCTGGGAACAAGGCCTGTGGAATGGCTAAGCTATTGCTGTTCATTGAGGGGACTTGTTTGATATTTTTGCAGATGCCGAGGGAGGAGTCGTGCAGGGCGACGGAGGAGGGCCGAGGATAGCGCTGTAAGCAGGTGAGTTGGTGCGTGGTGTATGTAGAAGGAAGTGATGACTGATGGCTCTGTGAGTGCGATATGGCATTAATATTTGAGGGTGCATGTGGTGGGCCAAGTGGGATCCGGGCACCGGAGGGGAACTGCACGGGGTGAGCAATGTTAGGTGCGCTGAAGTAGCGATGTGTCTCTTTGGGGCTTTGCAGTTAGAGTCATGAACAACCCCTGTTTGGGTCTTGCAGGTGGTGGTCGAGCTTGAACATGGCAGTTGGATCTGATGGCGTCCAGGTAGGTGAGCTGGTGAGGAAAAGGTGCGAGTCTTAAACGGGGATTGGTGTGGGTAGCTTGTCAGTTCTGCAGCCTCTCAGCAGGTGCCTTTCTGCTTGGATTTTTGCAGGTGCCGCAATCAGCCTTCAGAGGGGAGACGACGCATGGCGACGAGGTGTCCGAGAAGGTGAGGTGATTGTGGTCAAGGCAGTGGTTCCGTACCAAGGTGTTGTGCGGCAAGCGGGTTGAAGCATTTCTGTTTGGTTTTTTTAGATTGTGTGGGGCTGCCCTTGGGACTGGATGCGCGTTCGAGGTGAGCTGGGTTGCAGGGAGGAGGGGCGTGGTGCTGGGGAGAACTTCCTTTGGAAGTGCAGTGGTAACATGATCTCCTGGTATCCCTAGGGGCCACAAGGGAGGACAACAGTGTGAGTTGGGCACGGCCACAGAGCAAGTGAGCAGAGCAGCTGGGCGCATCTGAGGTAGACGGATGCAGCGGCCTAGGTCTTTGTAGAGCGATGGGATGCTGACTGACAGGGCTGTTGTGTGGGGCTTGTGATAGTTTTTGTTTTTCAGATGACGAAGAGGCAGCTGGTGACTGGAGGAGTGATGTGTGCTTGTCCTTCAGAAGGAAGGGAAGAGGGAGACTCTCGGCCCCTTGAAAGCTAAGTTGAGGCAACGGTGCTGGGGAAGGGGTTGGGGGAGCGAGGGCGGCACGGTTGGCTGTGGCAGGAAGGGGTTTTAAAGAGAGCGTAGGGGAGAGGGTTGTCTAGGAAGCGGTCCCCTTTGAGCAGGGGAATGGAGCGGGTTCCTCTGAAATATGACAGGAACGTGTGCCCTGGGCAGGGCGGTTCCAGGCTGTGCGTGTTGTTGTGTAGTGCGTCTGTGTGTTTGGTGTTGGGTGTGTTTGACCTTCCTCGGGTCTCGGTTGTTCGTTCTTCCGTAGGATCGAGGCAGGTGCCTCGGCAGCGTTAGTAGGGCCCGGCGAGGCCCTAGTTGTGGGCTCGGCGCCCATCGGGCGCTTCTCTTTTGGCGTCGCAAGCTTCCAGTGTGGATCGTTTTGGCGTCTCGGGTGGTTCTGGCCGGTGGTCTTGTGCCGCGCCGTTCCCGGCCGCGTGAGCGGCTCTGCTCGCTAGCTGTCGCTTTTAGGGACTGGCACTTCTTCCTTGCATCTTCAGGGGCTGAGGTCTTGATGGTGGGCTGCTTGTGCATCCATCTTGTCAGTTTTGAGAGGAAGCGCTTGTCCCCGCCCACGAAGGTCTCGTCGTTTTCTGGCGTGGCACTAGGAGCACGCTAGGGTTCTGCGCCTGCTCTTCCCGGATGGAGGTTTTCTGTCCGTGCGTCGTCGCTCTCGCCGACCAACTTGGCTTGTTTTTTGAGGCGTGTTGTTGTTGGCGTTCTGTGTAGGGTTCGCCTGTGGTTGTGGTGTCTTGGCTTGGAGCCGCCCTGCCCGGGGGTGTCGAGTCAGGGCAAGGTGGTACAGGAGCGTTTGAGGTGAACTGGGTTGCAGAGAAGGGGGTGGTGTAGCTGGTGATTTTTTTAGGAATTGCAGTGGCAACTCTGTGCTTTTATCTCCAGGGGGCCGCAAAGGATGGTGACCGTCCAAGTCCAGCACGGGTAAGGAGCAAGTGAGAGGAGAAGCCAGGTGCATGTGAGGTGGGGGATGTTGCGCGGTAGGTCCTTGTGGAGCGATGTGATTGTGACATCTCTATTGAGTGTGAATTGTTGTGGTCTTTTTTTTTAGGTGAAGGAATATGTGTTCTTCCCTCTGGTAACCATCATCTTTGGGTGACTGCACGCTACTAAATTTCCTCTGACACTTGTACGGTTGAATGCACGTACTGTTGTATTGGTGTATGTATATGTCTGCACAGATTTCTCCAGCTCTTGTTTGTTGGAACATATCTATGTAGTTTCTATTGTGCAGTTCTTCATTGTTGTGTATCTGTATAGCTGTCCTGTGTGACTGAGTGTGTGTACCTAGGCACTTACCTCCGCTGTCTTGTACGGTTGCACATATGTAGTGCTTGTTGTACCCTGTTTGCCTGTTGTAGGTGAGTGAATGTCCATAGTTAATCTACCACTGCGGCGTGGCAGAAGTGTGATCGATTAGAGCTGGTGTGGTATCGTTGGATGTACATTCACACATCCTTGTGTAGTGAGGTTGAGTGAATGCGGAAGTCAATATTGGCTGCCTGTGTTCTATGGGTGAATGTAGTTTGAAATGAACCAGGGCCATGGGTAGTTACATATATTTTGTAGAAACTGTCTTTGATAGGGTTGTGCAGTGTGGGGTGTTCATGGTGTTTTGAGGGTTGGGTTTGGTGGTGGTAACTAACAGCAAACTTGTTACTCCTGTGGAAAAACAAAAATCAGAATAAAAAAACCCCAGCTGGGGGATTTTTTTTTTCTCCCCTGGCTGGGGTTTTTTTCCCCGGTCCCGGCCACTCTGTGAGGCGACGTTCATCGCCAATGTTTGGGCGGAGGTCAGGCTCTGGGACGGGGTTTTGGCAGGCAGGGCAATTTTTTGAGGCACCTGGGAGCGGAGTTCCCAGGGAGTGCCGGAGGAGCAGGGCGACAGGCGGCGGACCGGCTCGGTGGAGAGGAAGGGGCGATGGACCTGGTGGGCGGATGAGCGGTCTGTTTGAAACCTTTGTGAGGTTGCCGGGTTGAATGCGTGCTTCGGTAGGGTTGTGAGGCTTGGTGATATGGGTTTTTTGCAGGCAGGGCCCTTTCTTGAGGCCCTGGGTTGTGTGGGTGAATGTAGGTATGGGACTACATGCTTCCCTGGTATGTGGCAGTCCTTTGCATCTACCTCCTTTGATAGGGTTGTGCAGCGTGGGGTGTTCATGGTGTTTTGAGGGTTGGGTTTGGTGGTGGTAGCTAACAGCAAACTTTTTCCACAGGAGTAAAAATAAAATTAGAATAAAAAAACCCCAGCTGGGGGATTTTTTTTTTCTCCCCCGGCTGGGGTTTTTTTTCCCCGGTCCCGGCCGCTCTGTGAGGCGACGTTCATCGCCAATGTTTGGGCGGAGGTCAGGCTCTGGGACGGGGTTTTGGCAGGCAGGGCAATTTTTTGAGGCACCTGGGAGCGGAGTTCCCAGGGAGTGCCGGAGGAGCAGGGTGACAGGCGGCGGACCGGCTCGGTGGAGAGGAAGGGGCGATGGACCTGGTGGGCGGATGAGCGGTCTGTTTGAAACCTTTGTGAGATTGCTGGGTTGAATGTGTGTGTCAGTAGAGGTCTGATGTTTGGTGGTGTGGGGTGTTGTTGGAGATGTTCTTGTGGGGCTGAGATGCAGTCTTTGAAGAGGCTTAGAGATGGGGGATTTCTGAATCTGGGTTTTGTCTTCCATGGCCGGTGCTGGTTTCCTGAAGCGTTTATAGGCATTCTACAGTCAGTGTGTCAGGCAATGTGTAATAGGCATGTTTGGGTAGCTGTCCCGCTAGGCATAGGGTTTTGTGTGCTGTCTGGGTATATGGCATTGAAGGGTTGATGTTGGGATGTATGATATGATAGGTCTGGCTCGGTGTTGATGAAATTGCATACGGTGGGTTTTGTGTATGGGGAGTTGGAGTAGGTGGCCATTGTTTAGGTGGGGCAGCTTGAGAATGATGTGGGTTTATGGTAATTGTGTATGCCTAGGGTGTAGGGAAGTACCTTTTGTGTGGTTAGCGTATGTTATAAGGATGCTGGTTTGTCTGTCATAGGGGCATTGAAGTCTAAGGTCTGCAGAGATGCGAGGAGGCATGTCGTCATCACAGAGGCAGTGTGGTTTGGGAGAGGAAAAGCTATATTAGCAGAGCAGTAAGTGGACTACATAATGAGAGTGAGCTTTGTGCCTAAGGTAACAGGGTCTGAGGCTCGGGTGGTAAGCGCTTGCTAGGAGCCTAAAGGAGTTACAGTTGTAGTACAATTAGAGGACTATTGAGTAAGAGTTGACCCAATTAGTAGGGATGGGAAGTGTTGGACCTAGGGAGGTAATGTTATCCTTGCAGGAGAAGTGAATTATGGCAATGAGAGGAGACAGGTACTGCTTGGTAGATGAATGAACAGTGGAAATGGATTTATCCAGGGGGAAAAAGGGGTTTAAGCGTAGGAGATGTTGTCTAGTACAGTGATTGTATTAGTAACAGCAAATAACTGTATGGGCCTAAGTGCTACCACTTGGCCTCAGTGCAAGGATGAGATTGAAGCGTGGATGTGGAGATGTGTACAAGCATGTAGAGGTGTTGCTGGGGAGCTAGGTAAGGAATGACTCAATGCATAAGGGTAATGATGAAGCTGGTATTGGAGGGAGAGGAGTGAGGCAGGCCGAGTAAATGTAGTTGTGTGAGGAGGAAAAGAAATGTTGCCGTAGTAGGTATTGTAAGTTGTGGAAACACATATGTTGTTTACATGCAGTGAGGGGGGTTAGGTGGGGGGAGGCAGGGCACTTTGTTACCATATCATTAGCATGGGAAAACCTCAATGTGGTGTAGTAACAGAAATGAAGGCTGTTAGGAGTTGTGCTTATCATGCCTCTGTTACATTGCAGGTGGAGAGGTCCTAGAGGAATGTGACAGGTGGAAAAGCACACTTTATGTCCAGTGTTTCCCAAAACTGGAGGCATAATAAAGGAGCATTACTAATACAATAATAAAGGAAATGAAAACATGTGTGTCATTGTTTTATTCAGGTGTCCTGTGTGTTATTTGTGGGTAGGGTGTAATTTCCAGTGGGTGGGATTTAATCACAGGGCTCTATGTAGCCCTTAAACTCTATGGGAGGTAATTAAAGGAAAAAAAGCAGCAGTAGAGAATGGCTTTTGGCTCTTTGAGTAAATAAGAAAAATAAAACCTAAATGTTATCAATGAAAAGAAAAAAATTTACTCCCAGAGCCAAAAGCCATTCTCTACTGCTGCACCACTCTTATTATTTTTAATTTTTTTTCTCTTCCTGATAACAGTACAACCAAATAAAAAATAACCGCCCGTGACCTGAAACACAAATAAACACCTGCCACAACACACAACAACCAAAAAACCAAAACCACAAATAGAAAAACACCAACCAGACACACACTAATAAAGAACAAAAACTACACATAAAAATGACCATTCAGAGACCAAAACCACAACACAACACCTAAAATAAACCTCCACACAAAACAATCACCACCCACAAGAAGCAGCCCTGTAACCACTACAAAGAACACAACAATTACCAATACAAACCCCTGACAAATACCACCCCCTACCGGAACGGTACCAGACACACACATATGCACTGAACACACAACCAGAAATAACCACACGGACCCAATTATCTGTTCCACCAGACACCAGAAGTACCCAGCAGAACACAGGAACCACAACACACTCTACCACAAACACACAGGGCCCCAGAAACTACTTACAACACACAAAATTACCAACACCCAAACCAACCAATCACTACAACACAGACAACCTAAAAACCTCAATACAGGATAATACATTACAACCATAATTGCAGACAACACAGAGCAGTTACCAGTCACCATTTCAGCTTCCAGGGTTACCAGTCATAGGTCATCAGGGTGATGGCCTCAGCATAACGGTTAGTAGGGTTAGGGGTTGTTACAGTGGGCGCTAGGGGCTAGGGGCTAGGGGCTAGGGGCTAGGGGCTAGGGGCTAGGGGCTAGGGGCTAGGGGCTAGGGGCAGGGGCTAGGGGCTAGGGGCTAGGGGCTAGGGGCTAGGGGCTAGGGGCTAGGGGCTAGGGGCTAGGGGCTAGGGGCTAGGGGCTAGGGGCTAGGGGCTAGGGGCTAGGGGCTAGGGGCTAGGGGCTAGGGGCTAGGGGCTAGGGGCTAGGGGCTAGGGGCTAGGGGCTAGGGTTAGGGTTAGGGTTAGGGTTAGGGTTAGGGTTAGGGTTAGGGTTAGGGTTAGGGTTAGGGTTAGGGTTAGGGTTAGGGTTAGGGTTAGGGTTAGGGTTAGGGTTAGGGTTAGGGTTAGGGTTAGGGTTAGGGTTAGGGTTAGGGTTAGGGTTAGGGTTAGGGTTAGGGTTAGGGTTAGGGTTAGGGTTAGGGTTAGGGTTAGGGTTAGGGTTAGGGTTAGGGTTAGGGTTAGGGTTAGGGTTAGGGTTAGGGTTAGGGTTAGGGTTAGGGTTAGGGTTAGGGTTAGGGTTAGGGTTAGGGTTAGGGTTAGGGTTAGGGTTAGGGTTAGGGTTAGGGTTAGGGTTAGGGTTAGGGTTAGGGTTAGGGTTAGGGTTAGGGTTAGGGTTAGGGTTAGGGTTAGGGTTAGGGTTAGGGTTAGGGTTAGGGTTAGGGTTAGGGTTAGGGTTAGGGTTAGGGTTAGGGTTAGGGTTAGGGTTAGGGTTAGGGTTAGGGTTAGGGTTAGGGTTAGGGTTAGGGTTAGGGTTAGGGTTAGGGTTAGGGTTAGGGTTAGGGTTAGGGTTAGGGTTAGGGTTAGGGTTAGGGTTAGGGTTAGGGTTAGGGTTAGGGTTAGGGTTAGGGTTAGGGTTAGGGTTAGGGTTAGGGTTAGGGTTAGGGTTAGGGTTAGGGTTAGGGTTAGGGTTAGGGTTAGGGTTAGGGTTAGGGTTAGGGTTAGGGTTAGGGTTAGGGTTAGGGTTAGGGTTAGGGTTAGGGTTAGGGTTAGGGTTAGGGTTAGGGTTAGGGTTAGGGTTAGGGTTAGGGTTAGGGTTAGGGTTAGGGTTAGGGTTAGGGTTAGGGTTAGGGTTAGGGTTAGGGTTAGGGTTAGGGTTAGGGTTAGGGTTAGGGTTAGGGTTAGGGTTAGGGTTAGGGTTAGGGTTAGGGTTAGGGTTAGGGTTAGGGTTAGGGTTAGGGTTAGGGTTAGGGTTAGGGTTAGGGTTAGGGTTAGGGTTAGGGTTAGGGTTAGGGTTAGGGTTAGGGTTAGGGTTAGGGTTAGGGTTAGGGTTAGGGTTAGGGTTAGGGTTAGGGTTAGGGTTAGGGTTAGGGTTAGGGTTAGGGTTAGGGTTAGGGTTAGGGTTAGGGTTAGGGTTAGGGTTAGGGTTAGGGTTAGGGTTAGGGTTAGGGTTAGGGTTAGGGTTAGGGTTAGGGTTAGGGTTAGGGTTAGGGTTAGGGTTAGGGTTAGGGTTAGGGTTAGGGTTAGGGTTAGGGTTAGGGTTAGGGTTAGGGTTAGGGTTAGGGTTAGGGTTAGGGTTAGGGTTAGGGTTAGGGTTAGGGTTAGGGTTAGGGTTAGGGTTAGGGTTAGGGTTAGGGTTAGGGTTAGGGTTAGGGTTAGGGTTAGGGTTAGGGTTAGGGTTAGGGTTAGGGTTAGGGTTAGGGTTAGGGTTAGGGTTAGGGTTAGGGTTAGGGTTAGGGTTAGGGTTAGGGTTAGGGTTAGGGTTAGGGTTAGGGTTAGGGTTAGGGTTAGGGTTAGGGTTAGGGTTAGGGTTAGGGTTAGGGTTAGGGTTAGGGTTAGGGTTAGGGTTAGGGTTAGGGTTAGGGTTAGGGTTAGGGTTAGGGTTAGGGTTAGGGTTAGGGTTAGGGTTAGGGTTAGGGTTAGGGTTAGGGTTAGGGTTAGGGTTAGGGTTAGGGTTAGGGTTAGGGTTAGGGTTAGGGTTAGGGTTAGGGTTAGGGTTAGGGTTAGGGTTAGGGTTAGGGTTAGGGTTAGGGTTAGGGTTAGGGTTAGGGTTAGGGTTAGGGTTAGGGTTAGGGTTAGGGTTAGGGTTAGGGTTAGGGTTAGGGTTAGGGTTAGGGTTAGGGTTAGGGTTAGGGTTAGGGTTAGGGTTAGGGTTAGGGTTAGGGTTAGGGTTAGGGTTAGGGTTAGGGTTAGGGTTAGGGTTAGGGTTAGGGTTAGGGTTAGGGTTAGGGTTAGGGTTAGGGTTAGGGTTAGGGTTAGGGTTAGGGTTAGGGTTAGGGTTAGGGTTAGGGTTAGGGTTAGGGTTAGGGTTAGGGTTAGGGTTAGGGTTAGGGTTAGGGTTAGGGTTAGGGTTAGGGTTAGGGTTAGGGTTAGGGTTAGGGTTAGGGTTAGGGTTAGGGTTAGGGTTAGGGTTAGGGTTAGGGTTAGGGTTAGGGTTAGGGTTAGGGTTAGGGTTAGGGTTAGGGTTAGGGTTAGGGTTAGGGTTAGGGTTAGGGTTAGGGTTAGGGTTAGGGTTAGGGTTAGGGTTAGGGTTAGGGTTAGGGTTAGGGTTAGGGTTAGGGTTAGGGTTAGGGTTAGGGTTAGGGTTAGGGTTAGGGTTAGGGTTAGGGTTAGGGTTAGGGTTAGGGTTAGGGTTAGGGTTAGGGTTAGGGTTAGGGTTAGGGTTAGGGTTAGGGTTAGGGTTAGGGTTAGGGTTAGGGTTAGGGTTAGGGTTAGGGTTAGGGTTAGGGTTAGGGTTAGGGTTAGGGTTAGGGTTAGGGTTAGGGTTAGGGTTAGGGTTAGGGTTAGGGTTAGGGTTAGGGTTAGGGTTAGGGTTAGGGTTAGGGTTAGGGTTAGGGTTAGGGTTAGGGTTAGGGTTAGGGTTAGGGTTAGGGTTAGGGTTAGGGTTAGGGTTAGGGTTAGGGTTAGGGTTAGGGTTAGGGTTAGGGTTAGGGTTAGGGTTAGGGTTAGGGTTAGGGTTAGGGTTAGGGTTAGGGTTAGGGTTAGGGTTAGGGTTAGGGTTAGGGTTAGGGTTAGGGTTAGGGTTAGGGTTAGGGTTAGGGTTAGGGTTAGGGTTAGGGTTAGGGTTAGGGTTAGGGTTAGGGTTAGGGTTAGGGTTAGGGTTAGGGTTAGGGTTAGGGTTAGGGTTAGGGTTAGGGTTAGGGTTAGGGTTAGGGTTAGGGTTAGGGTTAGGGTTAGGGTTAGGGTTAGGGTTAGGGTTAGGGTTAGGGTTAGGGTTAGGGTTAGGGTTAGGGTTAGGGTTAGGGTTAGGGTTAGGGTTAGGGTTAGGGTTAGGGTTAGGGTTAGGGTTAGGGTTAGGGTTAGGGTTAGGGTTAGGGTTAGGGTTAGGGTTAGGGTTAGGGTTAGGGTTAGGGTTAGGGTTAGGGTTAGGGTTAGGGTTAGGGTTAGGGTTAGGGTTAGGGTTAGGGTTAGGGTTAGGGTTAGGGTTAGGGTTAGGGTTAGGGTTAGGGTTAGGGTTAGGGTTAGGGTTAGGGTTAGGGTTAGGGTTAGGGTTAGGGTTAGGGTTAGGGTTAGGGTTAGGGTTAGGGTTAGGGTTAGGGTTAGGGTTAGGGTTAGGGTTAGGGTTAGGGTTAGGGTTAGGGTTAGGGTTAGGGTTAGGGTTAGGGTTAGGGTTAGGGTTAGGGTTAGGGTTAGGGTTAGGGTTAGGGTTAGGGTTAGGGTTAGGGTTAGGGTTAGGGTTAGGGTTAGGGTTAGGGTTAGGGTTAGGGTTAGGGTTAGGGTTAGGGTTAGGGTTAGGGTTAGGGTTAGGGTTAGGGTTAGGGTTAGGGTTAGGGTTAGGGTTAGGGTTAGGGTTAGGGTTAGGGTTAGGGTTAGGGTTAGGGTTAGGGTTAGGGTTAGGGTTAGGGTTAGGGTTAGGGTTAGGGTTAGGGTTAGGGTTAGGGTTAGGGTTAGGGTTAGGGTTAGGGTTAGGGTTAGGGTTAGGGTTAGGGTTAGGGTTAGGGTTAGGGTTAGGGTTAGGGTTAGGGTTAGGGTTAGGGTTAGGGTTAGGGTTAGGGTTAGGGTTAGGGTTAGGGTTAGGGTTAGGGTTAGGGTTAGGGTTAGGGTTAGGGTTAGGGTTAGGGTTAGGGTTAGGGTTAGGGTTAGGGTTAGGGTTAGGGTTAGGGTTAGGGTTAGGGTTAGGGTTAGGGTTAGGGTTAGGGTTAGGGTTAGGGTTAGGGTTAGGGTTAGGGTTAGGGTTAGGGTTAGGGTTAGGGTTAGGGTTAGGGTTAGGGTTAGGGTTAGGGTTAGGGTTAGGGTTAGGGTTAGGGTTAGGGTTAGGGTTAGGGTTAGGGTTAGGGTTAGGGTTAGGGTTAGGGTTAGGGTTAGGGTTAGGGTTAGGGTTAGGGTTAGGGTTAGGGTTAGGGTTAGGGTTAGGGTTAGGGTTAGGGTTAGGGTTAGGGTTAGGGTTAGGGTTAGGGTTAGGGTTAGGGTTAGGGTTAGGGTTAGGGTTAGGGTTAGGGTTAGGGTTAGGGTTAGGGTTAGGGTTAGGGTTAGGGTTAGGGTTAGGGTTAGGGTTAGGGTTAGGGTTAGGGTTAGGGTTAGGGTTAGGGTTAGGGTTAGGGTTAGGGTTAGGGTTAGGGTTAGGGTTAGGGTTAGGGTTAGGGTTAGGGTTAGGGTTAGGGTTAGGGTTAGGGTTAGGGTTAGGGTTAGGGTTAGGGTTAGGGTTAGGGTTAGGGTTAGGGTTAGGGTTAGGGTTAGGGTTAGGGTTAGGGTTAGGGTTAGGGTTAGGGTTAGGGTTAGGGTTAGGGTTAGGGTTAGGGTTAGGGTTAGGGTTAGGGTTAGGGTTAGGGTTAGGGTTAGGGTTAGGGTTAGGGTTAGGGTTAGGGTTAGGGTTAGGGTTAGGGTTAGGGTTAGGGTTAGGGTTAGGGTTAGGGTTAGGGTTAGGGTTAGGGTTAGGGTTAGGGTTAGGGTTAGGGTTAGGGTTAGGGTTAGGGTTAGGGTTAGGGTTAGGGTTAGGGTTAGGGTTAGGGTTAGGGTTAGGGTTAGGGTTAGGGTTAGGGTTAGGGTTAGGGTTAGGGTTAGGGTTAGGGTTAGGGTTAGGGTTAGGGTTAGGGTTAGGGTTAGGGTTAGGGTTAGGGTTAGGGTTAGGGTTAGGGTTAGGGTTAGGGTTAGGGTTAGGGTTAGGGTTAGGGTTAGGGTTAGGGTTAGGGTTAGGGTTAGGGTTAGGGTTAGGGTTAGGGTTAGGGTTAGGGTTAGGGTTAGGGTTAGGGTTAGGGTTAGGGTTAGGGTTAGGGTTAGGGTTAGGGTTAGGGTTAGGGTTAGGGTTAGGGTTAGGGTTAGGGTTAGGGTTAGGGTTAGGGTTAGGGTTAGGGTTAGGGTTAGGGTTAGGGTTAGGGTTAGGGTTAGGGTTAGGGTTAGGGTTAGGGTTAGGGTTAGGGTTAGGGTTAGGGTTAGGGTTAGGGTTAGGGTTAGGGTTAGGGTTAGGGTTAGGGTTAGGGTTAGGGTTAGGGTTAGGGTTAGGGTTAGGGTTAGGGTTAGGGTTAGGGTTAGGGTTAGGGTTAGGGTTAGGGTTAGGGTTAGGGTTAGGGTTAGGGTTAGGGTTAGGGTTAGGGTTAGGGTTAGGGTTAGGGTTAGGGTTAGGGTTAGGGTTAGGGTTAGGGTTAGGGTTAGGGTTAGGGTTAGGGTTAGGGTTAGGGTTAGGGTTAGGGTTAGGGTTAGGGTTAGGGTTAGGGTTAGGGTTAGGGTTAGGGTTAGGGTTAGGGTTAGGGTTAGGGTTAGGGTTAGGGTTAGGGTTAGGGTTAGGGTTAGGGTTAGGGTTAGGGTTAGGGTTAGGGTTAGGGTTAGGGTTAGGGTTAGGGTTAGGGTTAGGGTTAGGGTTAGGGTTAGGGTTAGGGTTAGGGTTAGGGTTAGGGTTAGGGTTAGGGTTAGGGTTAGGGTTAGGGTTAGGGTTAGGGTTAGGGTTAGGGTTAGGGTTAGGGTTAGGGTTAGGGTTAGGGTTAGGGTTAGGGTTAGGGTTAGGGTTAGGGTTAGGGTTAGGGTTAGGGTTAGGGTTAGGGTTAGGGTTAGGGTTAGGGTTAGGGTTAGGGTTAGGGTTAGGGTTAGGGTTAGGGTTAGGGTTAGGGTTAGGGTTAGGGTTAGGGTTAGGGTTAGGGTTAGGGTTAGGGTTAGGGTTAGGGTTAGGGTTAGGGTTAGGGTTAGGGTTAGGGTTAGGGTTAGGGTTAGGGTTAGGGTTAGGGTTAGGGTTAGGGTTAGGGTTAGGGTTAGGGTTAGGGTTAGGGTTAGGGTTAGGGTTAGGGTTAGGGTTAGGGTTAGGGTTAGGGTTAGGGTTAGGGTTAGGGTTAGGGTTAGGGTTAGGGTTAGGGTTAGGGTTAGGGTTAGGGTTAGGGTTAGGGTTAGGGTTAGGGTTAGGGTTAGGGTTAGGGTTAGGGTTAGGGTTAGGGTTAGGGTTAGGGTTAGGGTTAGGGTTAGGGTTAGGGTTAGGGTTAGGGTTAGGGTTAGGGTTAGGGTTAGGGTTAGGGTTAGGGTTAGGGTTAGGGTTAGGGTTAGGGTTAGGGTTAGGGTTAGGGTTAGGGTTAGGGTTAGGGTTAGGGTTAGGGTTAGGGTTAGGGTTAGGGTTAGGGTTAGGGTTAGGGTTAGGGTTAGGGTTAGGGTTAGGGTTAGGGTTAGGGTTAGGGTTAGGGTTAGGGTTAGGGTTAGGGTTAGGGTTAGGGTTAGGGTTAGGGTTAGGGTTAGGGTTAGGGTTAGGGTTAGGGTTAGGGTTAGGGTTAGGGTTAGGGTTAGGGTTAGGGTTAGGGTTAGGGTTAGGGTTAGGGTTAGGGTTAGGGTTAGGGTTAGGGTTAGGGTTAGGGTTAGGGTTAGGGTTAGGGTTAGGGTTAGGGTTAGGGTTAGGGTTAGGGTTAGGGTTAGGGTTAGGGTTAGGGTTAGGGTTAGGGTTAGGGTTAGGGTTAGGGTTAGGGTTAGGGTTAGGGTTAGGGTTAGGGTTAGGGTTAGGGTTAGGGTTAGGGTTAGGGTTAGGGTTAGGGTTAGGGTTAGGGTTAGGGTTAGGGTTAGGGTTAGGGTTAGGGTTAGGGTTAGGGTTAGGGTTAGGGTTAGGGTTAGGGTTAGGGTTAGGGTTAGGGTTAGGGTTAGGGTTAGGGTTAGGGTTAGGGTTAGGGTTAGGGTTAGGGTTAGGGTTAGGGTTAGGGTTAGGGTTAGGGTTAGGGTTAGGGTTAGGGTTAGGGTTAGGGTTAGGGTTAGGGTTAGGGTTAGGGTTAGGGTTAGGGTTAGGGTTAGGGTTAGGGTTAGGGTTAGGGTTAGGGTTAGGGTTAGGGTTAGGGTTAGGGTTAGGGTTAGGGTTAGGGTTAGGGTTAGGGTTAGGGTTAGGGTTAGGGTTAGGGTTAGGGTTAGGGTTAGGGTTAGGGTTAGGGTTAGGGTTAGGGTTAGGGTTAGGGTTAGGGTTAGGGTTAGGGTTAGGGTTAGGGTTAGGGTTAGGGTTAGGGTTAGGGTTAGGGTTAGGGTTAGGGTTAGGGTTAGGGTTAGGGTTAGGGTTAGGGTTAGGGTTAGGGTTAGGGTTAGGAGGTTAGGGTTAGGGTTAGGGTTAGGGTTAGGGTTAGGGTTAGGGTTAGGGTTAGGGTTAGGGTTAGGGTTAGGGTTAGGGTTAGGGTTAGGGTTAGGGTTAGGGTTAGGGTTAGGGTTAGGGTTAGGGTTAGGGTTAGGGTTAGGGTTAGGGTTAGGGTTAGGGTTAGGGTTAGGGTTAGGGTTAGGGTTAGGGTTAGGGTTAGGGTTAGGGTTAGGGTTAGGGTTAGGGTTAGGGTTAGGGTTAGGGTTAGGGTTAGGGTTAGGGTTAGGGTTAGGGTTAGGGTTAGGGTTAGGGTTAGGGTTAGGGTTAGGGTTAGGGTTAGGGTTAGGGTTAGGGTTAGGGTTAGGGTTAGGGTTAGGGTTAGGGTTAGGGTTAGGGTTAGGGTTAGGGTTAGGGTTAGGGTTAGGGTTAGGGTTAGGGTTAGGGTTAGGGTTAGGGTTAGGGTTAGGGTTAGGGTTAGGGTTAGGGTTAGGGTTAGGGTTAGGGTTAGGGTTAGGGTTAGGGTTAGGGTTAGGGTTAGGGTTAGGGTTAGGGTTAGGGTTAGGGTTAGGGTTAGGGTTAGGGTTAGGGTTAGGGTTAGGGTTAGGGTTAGGGTTAGGGTTAGGGTTAGGGTTAGGGTTAGGGTTAGGGTTAGGGTTAGGGTTAGGGTTAGGGTTAGGGTTAGGGTTAGGGTTAGGGTTAGGGTTAGGGTTAGGGTTAGGGTTAGGGTTAGGGTTAGGGTTAGGGTTAGGGTTAGGGTTAGGGTTAGGGTTAGGGTTAGGGTTAGGGTTAGGGTTAGGGTTAGGGTTAGGGTTAGGGTTAGGGTTAGGGTTAGGGTTAGGGTTAGGGTTAGGGTTAGGGTTAGGGTTAGGGTTAGGGTTAGGGTTAGGGTTAGGGTTAGGGTTAGGGTTAGGGTTAGGGTTAGGGTTAGGGTTAGGGTTAGGGTTAGGGTTAGGGTTAGGGTTAGGGTTAGGGTTAGGGTTAGGGTTAGGGTTAGGGTTAGGGTTAGGGTTAGGGTTAGGGTTAGGGTTAGGGTTAGGGTTAGGGTTAGGGTTAGGGTTAGGGTTAGGGTTAGGGTTAGGGTTAGGGTTAGGGTTAGGGTTAGGGTTAGGGTTAGGGTTAGGGTTAGGGTTAGGGTTAGGGTTAGGGTTAGGGTTAGGGTTAGGGTTAGGGTTAGGGTTAGGGTTAGGGTTAGGGTTAGGGTTAGGGTTAGGGTTAGGGTTAGGGTTAGGGTTAGGGTTAGGGTTAGGGTTAGGGTTAGGGTTAGGGTTAGGGTTAGGGTTAGGGTTAGGGTTAGGGTTAGGGTTAGGGTTAGGGTTAGGGTTAGGGTTAGGGTTAGGGTTAGGGTTAGGGTTAGGGTTAGGGTTAGGGTTAGGGTTAGGGTTAGGGTTAGGGTTAGGGTTAGGGTTAGGGTTAGGGTTAGGGTTAGGGTTAGGGTTAGGGTTAGGGTTAGGGTTAGGGTTAGGGTTAGGGTTAGGGTTAGGGTTAGGGTTAGGGTTAGGGTTAGGGTTAGGGTTAGGGTTAGGGTTAGGGTTAGGGTTAGGGTTAGGGTTAGGGTTAGGGTTAGGGTTAGGGTTAGGGTTAGGGTTAGGGTTAGGGTTAGGGTTAGGGTTAGGGTTAGGGTTAGGGTTAGGGTTAGGGTTAGGGTTAGGGTTAGGGTTAGGGTTAGGGTTAGGGTTAGGGTTAGGGTTAGGGTTAGGGTTAGGGTTAGGGTTAGGGTTAGGGTTAGGGTTAGGGTTAGGGTTAGGGTTAGGGTTAGGGTTAGGGTTAGGGTTAGGGTTAGGGTTAGGGTTAGGGTTAGGGTTAGGGTTAGGGTTAGGGTTAGGGTTAGGGTTAGGGTTAGGGTTAGGGTTAGGGTTAGGGTTAGGGTTAGGGTTAGGGTTAGGGTTAGGGTTAGGGTTAGGGTTAGGGTTAGGGTTAGGGTTAGGGTTAGGGTTAGGGTTAGGGTTAGGGTTAGGGTTAGGGTTAGGGTTAGGGTTAGGGTTAGGGTTAGGGTTAGGGTTAGGGTTAGGGTTAGGGTTAGGGTTAGGGTTAGGGTTAGGGTTAGGGTTAGGGTTAGGGTTAGGGTTAGGGTTAGGGTTAGGGTTAGGGTTAGGGTTAGGGTTAGGGTTAGGGTTAGGGTTAGGGTTAGGGTTAGGGTTAGGGTTAGGGTTAGGGTTAGGGTTAGGGTTAGGGTTAGGGTTAGGGTTAGGGTTAGGGTTAGGGTTAGGGTTAGGGTTAGGGTTAGGGTTAGGGTTAGGGTTAGGGTTAGGGTTAGGGTTAGGGTTAGGGTTAGGGTTAGGGTTAGGGTTAGGGTTAGGGTTAGGGTTAGGGTTAGGGTTAGGGTTAGGGTTAGGGTTAGGGTTAGGGTTAGGGTTAGGGTTAGGGTTAGGGTTAGGGTTAGGGTTAGGGTTAGGGTTAGGGTTAGGGTTAGGGTTAGGGTTAGGGTTAGGGTTAGGGTTAGGGTTAGGGTTAGGGTTAGGGTTAGGGTTAGGGTTAGGGTTAGGGTTAGGGTTAGGGTTAGGGTTAGGGTTAGGGTTAGGGTTAGGGTTAGGGTTAGGGTTAGGGTTAGGGTTAGGGTTAGGGTTAGGG